>NC_069500.1:1081072414-1081251966 GCF_027579735.1 Bombina bombina | reverse complement strand
CTGTTACCGCATTGGAAGATCCGTGTTTGGAGAGGCAGCGTGTGTGAATGCGGCTTACTTCCGGGTAGCGGTGAAAAAGTAGATCCGGCCGTTGAATGATCCAAAGTCGGTAATGACAAAGTAACGATTTGAGCATAAGAGATTCAAGACGCAGCTAGAGTAAACAAAGTAAACCACCTTGCACAGGATACAAGCAATAGGAGACCTGAGATAAGGAAAGCTACACCAGAGTAGCTAAGACTTCAATAATCAGGCAGTAAATGAGTGTTACAGGTAGTCCTTATATAGGGTGGAGACCAAATAGGAGGGGTTATAGTTAAAGGTATACCACATGTCCTGAGGTAGAGCATGGCCCTTACCTCCCGTAATGTCAGCTATAATTTCTTTCAAGCCGGGCCCGAATAAGGTCTGCCCTTTGAAAGGAATATTAAGCAATTTAGATTTAGAAGTCACGTCAGCTGACCAGGATTTAAGCCATAGCGCTCTGCGCGCTTGGATGGCGAATCCGGAGTTCTTAGCCGTAAGTTTGGTTAAATGTACGACGGCATCAGAAACAAATGCGTTAGCTAGCTTAAGTGCTTTAAGCTTGCTCATAATTTCATCCAATGGAGCTGTGCGAATGGCCTCTTCCAGAGACTCAAACCAGAATGCCGCCGCAGCAGTGACAGGCGCAATGCATGCAAGGGGCTGTAAGATAAAACCTTGTTGAACACACATTTTCTTAAGGTAACCCTCTAATTTCTTATCCATTGGATCTGAAAAGGCACAACTATCCTCCACCGGGATAGTGGTACGCTTAGCTAAAGTAGAAACTGCTCCCTCCACCTTAGGGACCGTCTGCCATAAGTCTTGTGTGGTGGCGTCTATAGGAAACATTTTCCTAAATATGGGAGGAGGGGAAAAGGGCACACCAGGTCTATCCCACTCCTTGCTAATAATCTCTGTAAGCCTTTTAGGTATAGGAAACACGTCAGTACACACCGGTACCGCATAGTATCTATCCAACCTACATAATTTTTCTGGAATTGCAACCGTGTTACAATCATTCAGAGCCGCTAATACCTCCCCTAGCAATATGGGGAGGTTCTCAAGCTTAAATTTAAAATTAGAAATCTCTGAATCCAGTCTCCCTGGATCAGATCCGTCACCCACAGAATGAAGCTCTCCGTCTTCACGTTCTGCAAACTGTGACGCAGTATCTGACATGGCTCTCACCTCATCCGCGCGCTCTGTCCTTAACCCAGAGCTATCGCGCTTGCCTCTTAATTCTGGCAAATTTAGATAATACTTCTGTCATAACAGTAGCCATGTCTTGCAAAGTGATTTGTAAGGGCCTCCCTGATGTACTTGGCGCCACAAAATCACGCACCTCCTGAGCGGGAGGCGAAGGTACTGACACGTGAGGAGAGTTAGTCGGCATAACTTCCCCCTTGTTGTCTGGTGATAAATTCTTTACATGTAAAGATTGACTTTTATTTAAAGTAACATCAATGCAATTAGTACATAAATTTCTATTGGGCTCCACATTGGCCTTTAAACATAGTGAACAAAGAGATTCATCTGTGTCAGACATGTTTAAACAGACTAGCAATGAGACTAGCAAGCTTGGAAATACTTTTCTAAATAAATTTACAAGCAATATAAAAAACGCTACTGTGCCTTTAAGAAGCACAAAAAGCTGTCACAGTTGAAATAACAATGAACCAAAATACTTATAGCAACCAATTTTTCACAGTAAATGTATTAAGTTAGCAAAGGATTGCACCCACCAGCAAATGGATGATTAACCCCTTAATACCCAAAAACGGATTAACAATTTAATAATTAACGTTTTTCTCACAGTCAAAACACACTGTCACAGGTCTGCTGTGACTGATTACCTCCCTCAAAATGAATTTTGAAGACCCCTGAGCTCTCTAGACACGATCTGGATCATGGAGGATGAAGTAGACAGATTGTGACTGAATTTTTACTGCGCAAAAAAGCGCTAAAATAGGCCCCTCCCACTCATATTACAACAGTGAGGAAGCTCAGAAAACTGTTTCTATGCAGAAAACAAAGATGGCCATGTGGTAAAAATCATGCCCCAATAAGTTTTATCACCAAGTACCTCACAAAAAAACGATTAACATGCCAGTAAACGTTTTAAACATACATTTGAAAAGTTATGAATTGTTATTAATAAGCCTGCTACCAGTCAATTTTACTGCAGTTAAGGCTCATACATTATTTCAGTATTAAAAGTATTTTCAGAGTCAATTCCATTCCTTAGAAAAATTATAATTTATGATTACCTGATAAATTCCTTTCTCCTGTAGTGTAGTCAGTCCACGGGTCATCATTACTTATGGGATATTAACTCCTCCCCAACAGGAAGTGCAAGAGGATCACCCAAGCAGAGCTGCTATATAGCTCCTCCCCTCTACGTCACACCCAGTCATTCGACCGAGAACCAAACGAGAAAGGAGAAACTATAGGGTGCAGTGGTGACTGGAGTATAATTTAAAAATTTAGACCTGCCTTAAAAAACAGGGCGGGCCGTGGACTGACTACACTACAGGAGAAAGGAATTTATCAGGTAAGCATAAATTATGTTTTCTCCTGTTAAGTGTAGTCAGTCCACGGGTCATCATTACTTATGGGATACCAATACCAAAGCTAAGTACACTGATGACGGGAGGGACAGGCAGGATCTCTATACGGAAGGAACCACTGCCTGAAGAACCTTTCTCCCAAAAACAGCCTCCGAAGAAGCAAAAGTGTCAAATTTGTAAAATTTGGAAAAAGTATGAAAAGAAGACCAAGTTGCAGCCTTGCAAATCTGTTCAACAGAGGCCTCGTTCTTAAAGGCCCAAGTGGAAGCCACAGCTCTAGTAGAATGAGCTGTAATCCTTTCAGGAGGTTGCTGTCCAGCAGTCTCATAGGCCAAGCGTATTATGCTACGAAGCCAAAAGGATAGAGAGGTAGCAGATGCTTTTTGACCTCTCCTCTGTCCAGAATAAACGACAAACAGGGAAGAGGTTTGGCGAAAATCTTTAGTTGCCTGTAAATAAAATTTCAGGGCACGGACTACATCTAGATTGTGCAGAAGTCGTTCCTTCTTTGAAGAAGGGTTAGGACACAATGATGGAACAACAATCTCTTGATTGATATTCTTGTTAGTGACTACCTTAGGTAAGAACCCAGGTTTAGTACGCAGAACTACCTTATCTGAATGAAAAATCAGATACGGAGAATCACAATGTAAGGCTGATAACTCAGAGACTCTACGAGCCGAGGAAATAGCCATTAAAAACAGAACTTTCCAAGATAACAGCTTGATATCAATGGAATGAAGGGGTTCAAACGGAACACCCTGTAAAACGTTAAGAACTAAGTTTAAGCTCCACGGTGGAGCTACAGTCTTAAACACAGGCTTAATTCTAGCCAAAGCCTGACAAAAAGCCTGAACGTCTGGAACTTCTGACAGACGTTTGTGTAGAAGGATGGACAGAGCTGAGATCTGTCCCTTTAAAGAACTTGCAGATAAATCCTTTTCTAAACCTTCTTGTAGAAAAGACAATATCCTGGGAATCCTAACCTTACTCCATGAGTAACCCTTGGATTCGCACCAGTGTAAGTATTTACGCCATATCTTATGGTAAATCTTCCTGGTAACAGGTTTCCTAGCCTGTATTAAGGTATCAATTACTGGCTCCGAAAATCCACGCTTTGATAAAATTAAGCGTTCAATTTCCATGCAGTCAGCTTCAGAGAAATTAGATTTTGATGTTTGAAAGGACCCTGAATTAGAAGGTCCTGTCTCAGAGGCAGAGACCAAGGTGGACAGGATGACATGTCCACTAGATCTGCATACCAGGTCCTGCGTGGCCACGCAGGCGCTATTAGAATCACTGATGCTTTCTCCTGTTTGATCCTGGCAATCAAACGAGGAAGCATCGGGAAGGGTGGAAACACATAAGCCATCCTGAAGGTCCAAGGTGCTGTCAAGGCATCTATCAGGACCGCTCCCGGGTCCCTGGACCTGGACCCGTAACGAGGAAGCTTGGCGTTCCGGCGAGACGCCATGAGATCCATATCTGGTTTGCCCCAACGTCGAAGTATTTGGGCAAAGACCTCCGGATGAAGTTCCCACTCCCCCGGATGAAAAGACTGGCGACTTAGGAAATCCGCCTCCCAGTTCTCCACTCCTGGGATGTGGATCGCTGATAGGTGGCAAGAGTGAGACTCTGCCCAGCGAATTATCTTTGATACTTCCATCATCGCTAAGGAACTTCTTGTCCCCCCCTGATGGTTGATGTAAGCCACAGTCGTGATGTTGTCCGACTGAAACCTGATGAACCTCAGGGTTGCTAACTGAGGCCAAGCCAGAAGGGCATTGAGAACTGCTCTCAATTCCAGAATGTTTATTGGAAGGAGACTCTCCTCCTGAGTCCATGATCCCTGAGCCTTCAGGGAATTCCAGACAGCGCCCCAACCTAGTAGGCTGGCGTCTGTAGTTACAATTGTCCAGTCTGGCCTGCTGAAGGGCATCCCCCTGGACAGATGTGGCCGAGAAAGCCACCATAGAACAGAATCTCTGGTCTCTTGATCCAGATTCAGCGTAGGGGACAAATCTGAGTAATCCCCATTCCACTGACTTAGCATGCACAATTGCAGCGGTCTGAGGTGCAGGCGTGCAAAAGGAACTATGTCCATTGCCGCTACCATTAAGCCGATTACCTCCATGCATTGAGCCATTGACGGGTGTTGAATGGAATGAAGGGCACGGCAAGCATTTAGAAGCTTTGTTAACCTGTCCTCTGTCAGGTAAATTTTCATTTCTACAGAATCTATAAGAGTCCCCAAGAAGGGAACTCTTGTGAGTGGTAAGAGAGAACTCTTCTCCTCGTTTACTTTCCACCCATGCGACCTTAGAAATGCCAGTACTAACTCTGTATGAGACTTGGCAGTTTGAAAGCTTGACGCTTGTATCAGAATGTCGTCTAGGTACGGAGCTACCGAAATTCCTCGCGGTCTTAGAACCGCCAGAAGAGAGCCCAGAACCTTTGTAAAGATTCTTGGAGCCGTAGCCAACCCAAAGGGAACAGCTACAAACTGGTAATGCCTGTCTAGGAAGGCAAACCTTAGATACCGGTAATGCTCTCTGTGAATCGGTATGTGAAGGTAAGCATCCTTTAAATCCACTGTGGTCATGTACTGACCTCTTTGGATCATGGGTAAGATTGTCCGAATAGTTTCCATCTTGAATGATGGAACTCTTAGGAATTTGTTTAGGATCTTTAAATCCAATATTGGTCTGAAGGTTCCCTCTTTTTTGGGAACCACAAACAGATTTGAGTAAAACCCTTGTCCGTGTTCCGACCGCGGAACTGGGTGGATCACTCCCATTAGAAAAAGGTCTTGTACACAGCGTAGAAACGCCTCTTTCTTTATCTGGTTTGTTGACAACCTTGAAAGGTGAAATCTCCCTTGTGGAGGAGAAGCTTTGAAGTCCAGAAGATATCCCTGAGATATGATCTCCAACGCCCAGGGATCCTGGACATCTCTTGCCCAAGCCTGGGCAAAGAGAGAGAGTCTGCCCCCCACTAGATCCGTTTCCGGATCGGGGGCCCTCACTTCATGCTGTCTTAGGGGCAGCAGCAGGTTTTCTGGCCTGCTTGCCCTTGTTCCAGGCCTGGTTAGGTTTCCAGCCCTGTCTGTAGCGAGCAACAGCTCCTTCCTGTTTTGGAGCAGAGGAAGTTGAAGCTGCTCCTGCCTTGAAGTTATGAAAGGCACGAAAATTAGACTGTCTAGCCCTGGGTTTGGCTCTGTCTTGAAGCAGGGCATGGCCTTTACCTCCAGTAATATCAGCGATAATTTCTTTCAAACCGGGCCCGAATAAAGTCTGCCCCTTGAAAGGTATGTTAAGTAATTTCGATTTAGAAGTTACATCAGCTGACCAGGATTTTAGCCACAGCGCTCTGCGCGCCTGAATGGCGAATCCGGAATTCTTAGCCGTAAGTTTAGTTAAGTGTACTACGGCATCAGAAATAAATGAATTAGCTAGCTTAAGGGTTTTAAGCTTGTGTGTAATCTCATCTAATGGAGCTGAGTCAAGGGTCTCTTCCAGAGACTCAAACCAAAATGCTGCCGCAGCCGTGACAGGCGCAATGCATGCAAGGGGTTGTAATATAAAACCTTGTTGAACAAACATTTTCTTAAGGTAACCCTCTAACTTTTTATCCATTGGATCTGAAAAGGCACAGCTATCCTCCACCGGGATAGTGGTACGCTTAGCTAAAGTAGAAACTGCTCCCTCCACCTTAGGGACCGTTTGCCATAAGTCCCGTGTGGTGGCGTCTATTGGAAACATTTTTCTGAATATAGGAGGGGGTGAGAAAGGCACACCGGGTCTATCCCACTCCTTAGTAATAATTTCAGTGTCTCTTAGGTATAGGAAAAACGTCAGTACCGCAAAATATTTATCCAACCTACACATTTTCTCTGGGATTGCAACTGTGTTACAATCATTCAGAGCCGCTAACACCTCCCCTAGCAATACACAGAGGTTTTCCAGCTTAAACTTATAATTTGAAATGTCTGAATCCAGTTTATTTGGATCAGATCCGTCACCCGCAGAATGAAGCTCTCCGTCCTCATGCTCTGCCAATTGTGACGCAGTATCAGACATGGCCCTAGCATTATCAGTATACTCTGTTCTCATCCCAGAGTGATCTCGTTTACCTCTAAGTTCTGGCAATTTAGACAAAACTTCAGTCATAACATTAGCCATGTCTTGTAGAGTGATTTGTAATGGCCGCCCTGATGTACTTGGCGTTACAATATCACGCACCTCCTGAGCGGGAGATGCAGGTACTGACACGTGAGGCAAGTTAGTCGGCATAACTTCCCCCTCGTTGTCTGGTGAATGTTGCTTAACATGTACAGATTGACTTTTATTTAAAGTAGCATCAATGCAATTAGTACATAAATTTCTATTGGGCTCCACCTTGGCTTTTGAACATATTGAACAAAGAGATTCCTCTGTGTCAGACATGTTTAAACAAACTAGCAATTAGACTAGCAAGCTTGGAAATACTTTTCAACTAAATTTACAAGCAATATGTAAAAACGTTACTGTGCCTTTAAGAAGCACACAAAAACTGTCACAGTTGAATAACAATGAACCGGATTAGTTATAGAAACCAAATTTAGCAAAGGATTGCACTCATTAGCAATGGATGATTAACCCTTAATATCAGAAAAAACGTATAACAATTGAAAATATAAGCGTTTTTATCACAGTCAAGCACAGTCTCACAGGTCTGCTGTGAGTGATTACCTCCCTCAAAACTAGTTTTGAAGACCCCTGAGCTCTGTGGAGACGTCCTGGATCATGCAGGGAGAAAAAGACAGACTGTGACTGAATTTCTGATGCGTAGTAAAAGCGCCAAAATAGGCCCCTCCCACTCACACTACAACAGTGAGGGAAGCTCAGTAAACTGTTTTAATTTAAAACAAACGACAGCCATGTGGAAAATAAAGCCCAAAACAAATTTCACCAAGTACCTCAGATAATTAAACGATTTAACATGCCAGTAAACGTTTAAAATCTAATATATGAAATGTCATTAAAAAGCCTGCTGCTAGTCGCTCACACTGCAAGTTAGGCTAAAAATTATATGCATACAGTATTTTCCCAGTGAAGTGCCATTCCCCAGAAATACTTAAGTGTAAACATATATACATATCAGCCTGATACCAGTTGCTACTACTGCATTTAAGGCTGTACTTACATTATATCGGTATTAGCAGTATTTTCTCAGTCAATTCCATTCCTTAGAAAATAATATACTGCAACATACCTCTTTGCAGGTGAACCTGCCCGCTGTCCCCTGATCTGAAGTTACCTTACTCCTCAGAATGGCCGAGAACAGCAAACGGATCTTAGTTACGTCCGCTAAGATCATATACAAAAACTCAGGTAGATTCTTCTTCAAATTCTGCCTGAGAAGGAAACAACACACTCCGGTGCCGTTTAAAATAACAAACTTTTGATTGAAGATATAAAAAACTAAGTTTAATCACCACAGTCCTCTCACACATCCTATCTATTAGTTGGGTGCAAGAGAATGACTGGGTGTGACGTAGAGGGGAGGAGCTATATAGCAGCTCTGCTTGGGTGATCCTCTTGCACTTCCTGTTGGGGAGGAGTTAATATCCCATAAGTAATGATGACCCGTGGACTGACTACACTTAACAGGAGAAATACATTCAGTGTACACACACTCATCAGCCTAATACCAGTCGCTATCACTGCATTTAAGGCTGAACTTACTTTACATTGGTATCAGCAGTATTTTCTCAGTCAATTCCATTCCTCAGAAAAATAATTACTGCACATACCTCATTTGCAGGGGGGCCCTGCATGCTATTCCCCTTCTCTGAAGTTACCTCACTCCTCAGATGAGAACAGCCAGTGGATCTTAGTTACGTCTGCTAAGATCATAGAAAACGCAGGCAGATTCTTCTTCTAATGCTGCCTGAGAATAAACAGCACACTCCGGTGCCATTTAAAATAACAAACTTTTGATTGTAGAAATAAACTAAGTTAAAAAACACCACAGACCTCTCACAGCGACCTATCTAGTTAGGCTGCAAGAGAATGACTGAATATGACGTGAGGGGAGGAGCTATATAGCAGCTCTGCTGGGTGATCCTCTTGCAGCTTCCTGTTAGGAAGAGATATATTCAATAAGTAATGGATGACCCGTGGACTGACTACACTTAACAAGAGAAATTTGTTTAGGATCTTTAAATCCAGAATTGGTCTGAAAGTTCCCTCTTTCTTGGGAACTACAAACAGATTTGAGTAAAATCCCATTTTGCATAATTTTTCTGGAATGACCAGGTTGTCACAATCATCCAGAGTAGATAACACCTCCTTAAGCAGTGCGCGGAGATGCTCTAATTTAAATTTAAATGTCACAACATCAGGTTCAGCCTGTTGAGAAATTTTTCCTGAATCTGAAATTTCCCCATCTGACAAAACCTCCCTCATGGCCCCTTCAGATTGGTGTGAGGGTATGACAGAACAATTATCATCAGCGCCCTCCTGCTCTTCAGTGTTTAAAACAGAGCAATCGCGCTCTCTCTGATATGCAGGCATTTTGGATAAAATATTTGCTATGGAGTTATCCATTACTGCCGTCAATTGTTGCATAGTAATAAGCATTGGCGCGCTAGAAGTACTAGGGGCCTCCTGCGTGGGCAAAACTGGCATAGACACAAAAGGAGATGATGTAGAACCATGTCTACTCCCTTCATCTGATGAAACATCTTGGGCAATTTTACTATCTGTGGCAGTACTGTCCTTACTTTGTTTGGACGCTATGGCACAATTATCACATAATTTTGAAGGGGGAGACACATTGACTTTCATACATATAGAACATAGATTATCTGAAGGTACAGACATGTTAAACAGGCTTAAACTTGTCAATAAAGCACAAAAAACTTTTAAAACAAAACCGTTACTGTCTCTTTAAATTTTAAACAGAGCACACTTTATTACTGAATATGTGAAAAAGTATGAAGGAATTGTTCAAAATTTACCAAAATTTCTCCACAGTGTCTTAAAGCATTCAAAGTATTGCACACCAATTTTCAGAGCTTTAACCCTTAAAATAACGAAACCGGAGCCGGTTACAGTTTTAACCCCTCTACAGTCCCAGCTACAGCCTTTGCTGCGACTCTACCAAACCCAGGGGGGAATACGATACCAAAAGAAGCCTTCTAGGAACTTTTCCAACTACTTTCAGATCCTCACACATGCATCTGCATGTCTTGCTCTCAAAAGTAACTGCGCAGTAATGGCGCGAAAATGAGGCTCAGCCTACAACTGGGAAGGCCCTTCCTGACTGGAAAGGTGTCTAAACCAGTGCCTGACGTTAAAAAACGTTCCCCAAGTTTATAAGTGTGAATAACAAGCATAAACATGTATAAAATGCCCAAATAAAGCAATCGATTTTGCCCATAAAAGTGTCTACCAGTTTTATAGCCCATATTAAGCCCTTTATTCTGTTTGAGACTAAGAAAATGGCTTACCGGTCCCCATGAGGGGAAATGACAGCCTTCCAGCATTACACAGTCTTGTTAGAAATATGGCTAGTCATACCTTAAGCAGAAAAGTCTGCTAACTGTTTCCCCCAACTGAAGTTACTTCATCTCAACAGTCCTATGTGGAAACAGCAAACGATTTTAGTTACTGTCTGCTAAAATCATCTTCCTCTCAAACAGAACCCTTCATCTTTTTCTGTTCAGAGTAAATAGTACATACCAGCACTATTTTAAAATAACAAACTTGATAGTAGAATAAAAAACTACAACTAAACACCACATACTCTTAACCATCTCCATGGAGATGTTGCCTGTGCAACGGCAAAGAGAATGACTGGGGTGGGCGGAGCCTAGGAGGGACTATATGGCCAGCTTTGCTGGGACTCTTTGCCATTTCCTGTTGGGGAAGAGATATTCCCACAAGTAAGGATGACGCCGTGGACCGGACACACCAATGTTGGAGAAAGGGACAGTCAAGTCCAAAAAAAAAAAACTTTCATGATTCAAATAGGGCATGTCATTTTAAACAACTTTCATCAACAAATTTTGCTTTGTTCTCTTGGTATTCTTAGTTGAAAGCTAAACCTATGAGGTTCATATGCTAATGTCTTCGATATTGAAGGCTGCCTCTAATCTAAATGCATTTTGACAGTTTTTCACCACTAGAGGGTGTTAGTTCATGTGTTTCATATAGATAACATTGAGCTCAGGCACGTGAATTTACCAAGGAGTGAGCATGGATTGGCTAAAATGCAAGTCTGTCAAAAGAACTGAAATAAGAGGGCAGCTTGCAGAGGTTTAGATACAGAGGTCATCACAGAGGAAAAATTTGTATTATTATAACTGTGTTGGGTATGCAAAACTGGGGAATGGGTAATTAAGGGATTATCTATCTTTAAACGTGAAGGTCAATTTGGATTAATTAGTGCCTGGCTTTTAATAAACCTATTAAAAACAAGGGCACTTTAATTCATCAAAATTGACATTTCACTCCTTTTCTTCAAAACTTACCTACCTTTAAATCGTTAATGCCGCTCCAGTGATTCCCCCGGCCAACCGGAAGCCTCTTCTTACATCAGAAATGACGAATCCGGCTTCTTCCAATCACGGCTTTCCCCCGGGGGATCATGACCTGATGCAACGCTGTGATTGGAGGAAGCCGGATTCATCATTTTGGATCCGCGAAGAGGACTTGCGACGGGCTGAGAAAGTGCTGCAGCGGCTGACAGGATTAAAAGGTAAGTTTTTGAAGAAAAGGAGTGAAATGTCAATTTTAATGAATTAAAGTGCCCTTGTTTTTAATAGATTTATTAAAAACCGGGCACTAATTCATCCAAATTGACCTTTACTTTAGAACAATTTTTTTTTGGTATTTACTGTCCCTTTAAAAAGAGACATTAAAACGAGTACAAGTACAGTAGTATACTTACTACTCACCATGCTAGTAGTGTCTTTCCTCCTGTACCTGCAGCTTTCTGTAAACGCAGCTCTCTAATTTTACCCATTACAGAGGCTCTACATCTTTATTCTGGCCGTCGTCTTAGAATACAACATTAGCACACTATATTGTCATAACGCAACAGCTAGAAACATACAGGATTTCATAAGTAAATCTTAAAACATAATGGATGTTGTATTTTAAAGCTCATAATACAATATAATTCAGATAAGGGTCATCTGTTTTTAAATGTCTAAATGCAACTGGTGTGATCCCACTGAAAACTGATGACATAGGTACACTAACAGTAACTTTGCACTGACAACACACAAACTTACAAAGGGAACACTGGAAAAAGTATATCAGACAGCCCATTATTACACGCACAAAATGTTTCAACTGTAACACAAGGCTTTGCATTATCACTGTATTACAGCATCCAATATGCTGCTATATAGGAAATGTTAAAGAGACATGAAACTTTTTCCTTTCATTATTCAGATAGAGCATACATTTGTAAACAATGTTCCAGTTTCCAATATGTTATCAATTTTGCTTCTTTATCTCTGTATCCTTTGTTGAAGGAGCAGCAAAGCACTACTGGGAGTTAGCTGAACACATTGGTAAGCTAATCACAAGAGAAATAAATGTGCAGTCACCAATCAGCAGCTAGTTCCCAGCTCCTGATCCAATCTAGGTATGCTTTTCAACAAATAATACCAATAGAATGAAGCAAATTAGATAAAAGGTAAAACTGCAATGTTGTTTAAAATTGTATGCTCTGTCTGAATCATGAAAGAAAAGGTTTGGGTTTCATGTCCCTTTAAGCAGTGTTAAGTACAGAAGGCAAAAAAAAAAAAAAAAATCAGTCTAGAACAATTATGGTACATTTCCTTTCTCATCATTGTATTACAATGAGCTCTTTGTGGTGTTAGATGAATGTTAAAAGCTTAACATGCCAAGGGTTTCCCAAAGAAAGAAAAATGTTTGAAGTTATTTGTACACAGAAATTTAGTATGGATAATATACGTTTACTACATTTAGAAAACATTTAGGAACAAGCAAAATTATCAAGGAAGAAGTAATTTTTTTAGGAGCCAGGAACAAAGATAAATATTTTCTATAAACTCACTTGTCTAGTTTCTAATTTTGTGGTGTTAAAGGGACATTAAACCCATTATTTTCCTTTAATAATTCAGACAGGGAATACAATTTTAAACAACTTTCTAATTTACTTCTATTATCTAATCTGCTTCATTCTCTTAGTATCCTTTGTTGAAAAAGTAGCAATGCACTAATGGGAGTTATTTAACACTTTGGGTGAGCCAATAACATCAAGCATATATGTGCAGCAACCAATCAGCAGCTTCTGAGCCTACCTAGGTTTCCTTTGCAACAACGGATATCAAGACCACAAAACTAATTAAATAGAAGTAAATTGGAAAAAAATTGGGTTTCATGTCCCTTTAAACAAACTAATTTGCACTACACAAGTAATGTGCATCTACCAGGCACAACAGAGCAGGTCATGAAGTCCAGCACGCAAATAACAGCCAGGGAAGCGCTGCAGTGGGAGCAAAGCCTGGTATCTGCAATGATACCCAGCTAGATTATGTCATGATAGCCAGTGACAGGTTTACTGTGCTCCCCAGGATGGTACCACCTCCTACTCCTGCAGCTACTACAGAGAGCTGTATCTTTCACTGGAGCTCAGGGTTGTCTGTGCAGATGCCAGCAAACCGTTACTAATTCTAAAGCCAACTGCTGCTCTGTGAGGAGGAGGAGGGCTCTGTCCAGGAGTACAGTAACATCAGTACATAAGCTCGTTTGTTGCTGTCTAACTCCTCAGTACTGGCTTCACACACCCGGTACCTTCAGGTCAGCCTGACAAACCCACAGCGCCCTCTCTGTACAAAGCCTAAAGCTCGGCACACCCTGGGTATGAGCAGCACAAATTGCTACCCCCTGCCACTGGTCAGCTGCACAAGGCACCCTCAGAAGACTGCACCCCGGTGAAACACTCCAGGGGTGACACAACCAGGCAGGAGCTACTTGAGTAATCCTCATCCCTTAAATGCATTTCCTGTGCGCAAGCTGTATAAAATACAGAGAGCGGGAAATAAACTTTAAGGGAGGAAGATTACTTGAGTAGAGTAAGTTCCTGTCTGGTGGTGTCACCCCCTGGAGTGTGTCAACCGGGTGCCATCTGCACCCCCTGTACCCCCTAGTGACACCAAATCCATCATACTCCGTTCAATTTAGACTTACCACGCCCAGTGCAGAGATATCGGCACTTATGACAATCAAGTATTCCTCCGTCTGACTCTGGCACATAATCTTCCACATCATTTGGCTGAAAGCTAAATAAATAATGTGTTTTGTAAGTTTATAAAATGTACAACTTTACCAGCAGTATATTTTCAAGTTATAAAACAAAAAGGAGATCATTCTAAAGCCAAGTAACATCTAACAGGTACAAAAATATTAAATTCCAAACATAATACATTATAAAATATGTATATTTTTTTTTATATATATTTTGTATTAAAAAGGGACAGTTTACCCACAAATGTTCTCCCCTTTAATTTGTTCTCAATGATCCACTTTACCTACTGGAGTCTATTAAATTGTTTAGAAGTATTTCCTTTACCCTTATATTGGCATTTGAAATGGTTGATTTAGCCAGTAGTATCCCCACCTATTCTGAAAGTTTTTGTCCTTAAGGCCAAGCTGTGTAAACACAGCCAGCAGAAGAAATTACACTCCCATTAGGGTATAGAATCAATAAGGTAATAAAAACATAATTTATGCTTACCTGATAAATTCCTTTCTTCTGTAGTGTGATCAGTCCACGGGTCATCATTACTTCTGGGATATTACTCCTCCCCAACAGGAAGTGCAAGAGGATTCACCCAGCAGAGCTGCATATAGCTCCTCCCCTCTACGTCACTCCCAGTCATTCGACCAAGGACCAACGAGAAAGGAAAAGCCAAGGGTGAAGTGGTGACTGGAGTATAAATTAAAAAATATTTACCTGCCTTAAAAAACAGGGCGGGCCGTGGACTGATCACACTACAGAAGAAAGGAATTTATCAGGTAAGCATAAATTATGTTTTCTTCTGTTAAGTGTGATCAGTCCACGGGTCATCATTACTTCTGGGATACCAATACCAAAGCAAAAGTACACGGATGACGGGAGGGATAGGCAGGCTCTTTATACAGAAGGAACCACTGCCTGAAGAACCTTTCTCCCAAAAATAGCCTCCGATGAAGCAAAAGTGTCAAATTTGTAAAATTTGGAAAAAGTATGAAGCGAAGACCAAGTTGCAGCCTTGCAAATCTGTTCAACAGAGGCCTCATTCTTGAAGGCCCAAGTGGAAGCCACAGCTCTAGTAGAATGAGCTGTAATTCTTTCAGGAGGCTGCTGTCCAGCAGTCTCATAAGCTAAACGAATTATGCTACGAAGCCAAAAAGAAAGAGAGGTAGCGGAAGCTTTTTGACCTCTCCTCTGCCCAGAGTAAATGACAAACAGAGAAGACGTTTGTCGAAATTCCTTAGTTGCCTGTAAGTAAAATTTTAGAGCACGGACTACATCCAGGTTGTGCAGTAGACGTTCCTTCTTTGAAGAAGGATTTGGGCATAAAGAAGGAACAACAATCTCTTGATTGATATTCCTGTTAGTAACTACCTTAGGTAAGAACCCAGGTTTAGTACGCAGGACTACCTTATCCGAATGAAAAATCAAATAAGGAGAATCACAATGTAAGGCTGATAATTCAGAGACTCTTCGAGCCGAGGAAATAGCCATTAAAAATAGAACTTTCCAAGATAACAACTTTATATCAATGGAATGAAGGGGTTCAAACGGAACGCCCTGTAAAACATTAAGAACAAGGTTTAAACTCCATGGTGGAGCAACAGTTTTAAACACAGGCTTAATTCTGGCCAAAGCCTGACAAAAAGCCTGGACGTCAGGAACTTCTGACAGACGTTTGTGTAACAGAATGGACAGAGCTGAGATCTGTCCCTTTAATGAACTAGCAGATAAACCCTTTTCTAAACCTTCTTGTAGAAAAGACAATATCCTAGGAATCCTAACCTTACTCCAAGAGTAACCTTTGGATTCACACCAATATAGGTATTTACGCCATATCTTATGGTAAATCTTTCTGGTAACAGGTTTCCTAGCCTGTATTAAGGTATCAATAACTGACTCAGAAAATCCACGTCTTGATAAAATCAAGCGTTCAATTTCCAAGCAGTCAGCTTCAGAGAAGTTAGATTTTGATGTTTGAAGGGACCCTGTATCAGAAGGTCCTGTTTCAGAGGTAGAGACCAAGGTGGGCAGGATGACATGTCCACCAGGTCTGCATACCAAGTCCTGCGTGGCCACGCAGGTGCTATTAGAATCACTGATGCTCTCTCTTGTTTGATTCTGGCAATCAATCGAGGAAGCAACGGGAAGGGTGGAAACACGTAAGCCATCCTGAAGTCCCAAGGTGCTGTCAGAGCATCTATCAGGACTGCTCCTGGATCCCTGGATCTGGACCCGTAACGAGGAAGCTTGGCGTTCTGTCGAGACGCCATGAGATCTATCTCTGGTTTGCCCCAACGTCGAAGTATTTGGGCAAAGACCTCCGGATGAAGTTCCCACTCCCCCGGATGAAAAGTCTGACGACTTAAGAAATCCGCCTCCCAGTTCTCCACTCCCGGGATGTGGATTGCTGACAGGTGGCAAGAGTGAGACTCTGCCCAGCAAATTATCTTTGATACTTCCATCATAGCTAGGGAGCTTCTTGTCCCTCCCTGATGGTTGATGTAAGCTACAGTCGTGATGTTGTCCGATTGAAACCTGATGAACCCCCAAGTTGTCAACTGGGGCCAAGCCAGGAGGGCATTGAGAACTGCTCTCAATTCCAGAATGTTTATTGGCAGGAGACTCTCCTCCTGACTCCATTGTCCCTGAGCCTTCAGAGAATTCCAGACGGCACCCCAACCTAGAAGGCTGGCGTCTGTTGTTACAATTGTCCAGTCTGGTCGGCTGAATGGCATCCCCCTGGACAGATGTGGCCGAGAAAGCCACCATAGAAGAGAATTTCTGGTCTCTTGATCCAGATTCAGAGAAGGGGATAAGTCTGAGTAATCCCCATTCCACTGACTTAGCATGCACAGTTGCAGTGGTCTGAGGTGTAAGCGTGCAAAGGGTACTATGTCCATTGCCGCTACCATTAAGCCGATTACCTCCATGCATTGAGCCACTGACGGGTGTTGAATGGAATGAAGGGTGCGGCAAGCACTTTGAAGTCTTGTTAGCCTGTCCTCTGTCAGGTAAATCTTCATTTCTACAGAATCTATAAGAGTCCCCAGGAAGGGAACTCTTGTGAGTGGAACGAGTGAACTTTTCTTTTCGTGCACCTTCCATCCATGTGACCTTAGAAATGCCAGCACTAACTCTGTATGAGACTTGGCAGTTTGAAAGCTTGAAGCTTGTATCAGAATGTCGTCTAGGTATGGAGCTACCGAGATTCCCCGCGGTCTTAGTACCGCCAGAAGAGCACCCAGAACCTTTGTGAAGATTCTTGGAGCTGTAGCCAATCCGAATGGAAGAGCCACAAACTGGTAATGCCTGTCTAGGAAGGCAAACCTTAGGTACCGATAATGATCTTTGTGAATCGGTATGTGAAGGTAAGCATCTTTTAAATCTACAGTGGTCATGTATTGACCCTCTTGGATCATAGGTAAAATTGTCCGAATAGTCTCCATCTTGAACGATGGAACTCTTAGGAATTTGTTTAGGATCTTTAAGTCCAGGATTGGTCTGAAAGTTCCCTCTTTTTTGGGAACCACAAACAGATTTGAGTAAAACCCCTGTCCCTGTTCCGATCGTGGAACTGGATGGATTACTCCCATTAACAAGAGCTCTTGTACGCAGCGTAGAAACGCCTCTTTCTTTGTCTGGATTGTTGACAATCTTGACAGATGAAATCTCTCTCTTGGAGGAGAGTATTTGAAGTCCAGAAGGTATCCCTGAGATATTATCTCTAGCGCCCAGGGATCCTGAACATCTCTTGCCCAAGCCTGGGCGAAGAGAGAAAGTCTGCCCCCCACTAGATCCGATCCCGGATCGGGGGCCCTCAATTCATGCTGTTTTAGGGGCAGCAGCAGGTTTCCTAGTCTGCTTGCCCTTGTTCCAGGACTGGTTAGGTTTCCAGCCTTGTCTGTAGCGAGCAACAGCTCCTTCCTGTTTTGGTGCAGAGGAAGTTGATGCTGCTCCTGCTTTGAAATTACGAAAGGAACGAAAATTAGACTGTCTAGTCTTGGCTTTGGCTTTGTCCTGAGGCAGGGCATGGCCTTTACCTCCTGTAATGTCAGCGATAATCTCTTTCAACCCGGGCCCGAATAAGGTCTGCCCTTTGAAAGGTATATTAAGCAATTTAGACTTAGAAGTAACATCAGCTGACCAGGATTTTAGCCACAGCGCCCTGCGTGCCTGAATGGCGAATCCTGAATTCTTCGCCGTAAGTTTAGTAAGATGTACTACGGCCTCCGAAATGAATGAATTAGCTAGTTTAAGGACTCTAAGCCTGTCCGTAATGTCGTCCAGAGTAGCTGAACCAATGTTCTCTTCCAGAGACTCAATCCAGAATGCCGCTGCAGCCGTGATCGGCGCAATGCATGCAAGGGGTTGCAATATAAAACCTTGTTGAACAAACATTTTCTTAAGGTAACCCTCTAACTTTTTATCCATTGGATCTGAAAAAGCACAGCTATCCTCCACCGGGATAGTGGTACGCTTAGCTAAGGTAGAAACTGCTCCCTCCACCTTAGGGACCGTTTGCCATAAGTCCCTTGTGGTGGCGTCTATTGGAAACATTTTTCTAAATATCGGAGGGGGTGAGAACGGCACACCGGGTCTATCCCACTCCTTAGTAACAATTTCAGTAAGTCTCTTAGGTATAGGAAAAACCTCAGTACTCGTCGGTACCGCAAAATATTTATCCAACCTACACATTTTCTCTGGTATTGCAACTGTGTTACAATCATTCAGAGCCGCTAACACCTCCCCTAGTAATACACGGAGGTTTTCCAGTTTAAATTTAAAATTTGAAATATCTGAATCCAGTCTGTTTGGATCAGAACCGTCACCCACAGAATGAAGTTCTCCGTCCTCATGTTCTGCCACCTGTGACGCAGTGTCTGACATGGCCCTAATATTATCAGCGCACTCTGTTCTCACCCCAGAGTGATCACGCTTACCTCTTAGTTCTGGTAATTTAGCCAAAACCTCAGTCATAACAGTAGCCATATCCTGTAATGTGATTTGTAATGGCCGCCCAGATGTACTCGGCGCTACAATATCACGCACCTCCCTCTGAGCGGGAGATGTAGGTACTGACACGTGAGGCGAGTTAGTCGGCATAACTCTCCCCTCGTTGTTTGGTGAAATTTGTTCAATTTGTACAGATTGACTTTTATTTAAAGTAGCATCAATACAGTTAGTACATAAATTTCTATTGGGCTCCACTTTGGCATTGCAACAAATGACACAGGTATCATCCTCTGAATCAGACATGTTTAACACACTAGCAAATAAACTTGCAACTTGGAAATACAATTCAATTAGAATAATATTAAAACGTACTGTGCCTTTAAGAAGCACAGAAGATCTATGACAGTTGAAAATTAATAAATTGAAACAGTTATAGCCTCAATCCTTGTAAACAACACAACTTTAGCAAAGGTTTAATCCCATTAGCAAAGATAACAAATTCTGAAAGCAGGAAACAAATTACAGAATAAACGTTTTTTATCTCAGTCAAACTATAATTCTCACAGCTCTGCTGAGAGAAATTACCTCCCTCAAAATAAGTTTTGAAGACCCCTGAGCTCTGTAGAGATGAACCGGATCATGCAGGGAATACAATGAGTTGCTGACTGAAATATCTGATGCATAGTAAAAGCGCCAAAAAACGGCCCCTCCCCCTCACACACAGCAGTGAGGGAGAACAGAAACTGTCAGAAAAACAGATTAAGCAACTGCCAAGTGGAAAAATAGTGCCCAAACATTTATTCACACAGTACCTCAGCAAATGAAAACGATTTTACATTCCAGCAAAAACGTTAAACATAATCTCTAGTTATTAAACAGCTTTATGTATTTCTTACAGTGTCATTCTAGTGAAGTACCATTCCCCAGAATACTGAAGTGTAAAGTATACATACATGACATTATATCGGTATGGCAGGATTTTCTCATCAATTCCATTGTCAGAAAATAAAAACTGCTACATACCTCTATGCAGATTCATCTGCCCGCTGTCCCCTGATCTGAAGTTTACCTCACTCCTCAGATGGCCGAGAACAGCAATATGATCTTAACTACTCCGGCTAAAATCATAGCAAAACTCTGGTAGATTCTTCTTCAAACTCTGCCAGAGAGGTAATAACACACTCCGGTGCTATTTTAAAATAACAAACTTTTGATTGAAGATATAAAACTAAGTATAATCACCATAGTCCTCTCACACATCCTATCTAGTCGTTGGGTGCAAGAGAATGACTGGGAGTGACGTAGAGGGGAGGAGCTATATGCAGCTCTGCTGGGTGAATCCTCTTGCACTTCCTGTTGGGGAGGAGTAATATCCCAGAAGTAATGATGACCCGTGGACTGATCACACTTAACAGAAGAAATCTAAATTTTACATTGTTCTCCCCAAGTATTGGTCTCTGGTTTACAGACAGATACAAGATAAAATAGGTATATGTACACAATGTGATAAAGTAATGAGATCTGATTATACCTACAAGCTCAACCCATTTTATTAGGTTGTGGCTTCAAAACACAAAATCAGCAATTTCATATACACAAACATTAAAAAGCAAATTCTCATACATTTTATACTCTGCAGCTGGTAAAAAAAAGTATTACTACAGAAGTGTCTATAATTTACTATTTGTGAAGCTGATAGAGACTTTAACAGTAAGAGAAATATCAGACAAATAAAATTTAAGTCCGCCCATTGGAGATACGGGCGGGAGCCGTGGACTCTCCTCCCCTCGATGGAAATGAAATTATCAGGTAAGCATAATTTATGTTTTCCATCTAAAGGGGAGACGAGTCCACACCTTCATTCATTACTGTTGGGAACATATACCCAAGCTCTAGAGGTCACTGAATGAAAGCAGGAGGGTAAAAAGGCGGACCATAATCTGAGGGCACCACAGCCTGCAAAAACTTTCTCCCAAAAACGTCTTCCGCAGAAGCAAAAACGTCAAAAAAAAAACTTTGTAAAAGTGTAAGGAGGACCAGGTAGCCGCCTTAGAAATTTGCCCTATAGAGGCCTCATTCTTGAAGGCCCAAGAAGAAGCCACAGCTCTAGTTGAATGAGCCGTGATCCTCTGAGGAGGTTTATGTCCCGCTGTCTCATAGGCCAAGCGAATCAAGCTCCTCAACCAAAAGGACAAAGAAGCAGAAGAGGCTCTCTGCCCCTTGCGCTTTCCTGAATACACCACAAAAAGATGTAGACTGCCTGAAATCCTTTGTAGCCTGAAGATAAAACTTCAGAGCACGAACCACATCCAGATTATGAAGTAACTTCTCCTTAGAGGAAGAAGGGTTAGGACACAAAGAAGGAAACACTATTTCCTGATTGATGTTACGGTTAGAAACCCCAAACCAGTGCGAAGCACAGCCTTATCCACATGAAAAACCAGATAACGCGGCTCACATTTCAAGGCAGCCAGCTCAGATACTCTGCGTGCCGATGCAATGGCCAACAGGAACAGAACCTTCAAGGACAGAATCTTAATGTCAATGGAATGCATAGGCTCAAACGGAACCCTCTGCAAATTTAAAGGACCAGTCAACACAGTAGATTTACATAATCAACAAATGCAAGATAACAAAACAATGCAATAGCACTTAGTCTGAACTTCAAATAAGTAGAAGATTTTTTTTCTGACAATTTTAAAAGTCTTTTTCCACTCCCCCTGTACCATGTGACAGCCATCAGCCAATAACAAATGCATACACGTACCATGTGACAGCCATCCACAAATGCATACACACTTATTCTTGCACATGCTCAGTAGGAGCAGGTGACTCAAAACGTTTAAATATAAAAAGACTGTGCACATTTAGTTAATGGAAGTAAATTGGAAAGTTGTTTAAAATGGCATGCTCTATCTGAATAATGAAAGTTTAATTTTGATTGAGTGTCCCTTTAAGCTCCATGGGGGAGCAGACTGTATAAAGAAAGGCCTGATTCTAGACAGAGCCTGAACAAAGGATTAGATGTCAAGGAGCTCAGCGAGTCTCCTATGCAACAAGACTGACAATGCCAAAATCTGTCCCTTTAAGGAAGGAACTAGCGGCAAGA
The DNA here is from genome assembly GCF_027579735.1 of Bombina bombina. Lineage (NCBI taxonomy): Eukaryota > Metazoa > Chordata > Amphibia > Anura > Bombinatoridae > Bombina > Bombina bombina. The sequence continues at coordinate 1,081,230,048 of NC_069500.1, read as the reverse complement.
CCCTTCTCCAAACCATCTTGAAGAAAGGACAGAATCCTGGATACCTTCATCTTATGCCAATGAGATCCATGCTTCTCACACCAGGACAAGCAAGTCCTCCACACCTTATGGTAGATGCGACAAGTGACTGGCTTCCTTGCCTGAATAAGAGTATCAAACACACTTTCCGAAAAGCCTCTCGGCCAAAACTAGGCGTTCAATCTCCACAAAGTCAGCCTCAGAGAATCTGAGAACTGAAGGGCAAGACAAGAGGACACAATCTTCCTGCGTCGACGGTCTGTGAGAAAAATTTTCATAGACAGAGTCTATTATCATACCCAGGAACTCCACCCTGTTGCTGGGAATCAGGGAACTCCTTCCTGAGTTGATCTTCTAACCGTGAGATTGGAGCAAAAGAAGAGCCCTTGAGTGATCTTCTGTGATACTGAGCGATGGCGCCTGGACTAGGATGTCGTCCAGATAGGGCGCCACACAGTGGAGGCTCCTCTATAGGAGCACTTGAGCATGTGAACCCCCTGACCCCTGATAGACAGGGAAAAAAAAGAAGAAGAAAAAAGTGAGAAATAAAAAAATAAAAATATTACATTTTTAAACCTTTTTTTTTTTATTAAATAAAAAAATCTTTCAGGCTCCACTGTGTTTTTAATATAAAACATTAAAATTGCACTTTTTAAATCTATAGGGTCAGTGAAAGTGGAATGGGCTTTTGCCTAATACTTCTATCTATCGCACATGCTGTGCAGTGCGATAGATAGAAGTATAGGCAAAAGCACTTTCCACTTTAAAACTGCATTGACTGCAGCGCCACCTACAGGCCAGCCCATAGCCTTCTTAAGAGCACAGCTCTTAGTGTGCGGGAGCCAGCTGTCACGTGACACTCGCACACTAAGAGCTCTGTGTGTGTGGGAGGAGGAGCATCGTGGGCTTCCGTTCAGAGACGAGGTACAATAGTGTAGTGCGCCCCGCATGCAGCAGCAGGAGAGAAGAGGGCGAGGCCCGGGAGGCAGCCTGCAGTCACCAAGTTAGTAAGTCTTGACTGAGTTAACTAATTGACATAGCGGCAGCCAGCAGGGACAGAACTACTACAGCGGTGGGGCTCTGGGGGCCAACAAGCAGAGCATCAGCAGGCTGCTGTTTGTATATGTCCGGCAGACCTAGCATTATATCACACAAGTAAAGACTGGAGAGGCAGGCTAATACAGGCTGTACATTATGTATTTATTTTTAATTGTCAGCCTGCCTGGGTGTTAGATGATTTGTAAGCAGCATTCATTGCAGAACAGAGGAAAGGAAGCGCAGAGGCAGTGACACTGTGCTGAGGTCCGTCTGAGTTCAGTTTTGCTTTCCTGCTGTCAGTGACTTCCTTCCCTCCCAGGCTCCCAGTGCACTCTGCGCAGTGTTACTTTTTAGAAGTGTAGCTGTGTGTCTGTTTTTTATGAGCTGTCACTGAGCTCAGCTCTCTCTGTCCGTGGTGCTGTGGGTGGGGGAGGGGCATCTTTGCTCAGCGCAGAGAAAGAGGCATCAAAGTAAGCCGAGGGAGAAAAAAAAGAAGGGAAGCCCAGCCCTGTGGAATGTCATTATATCCAGGCTGTGAGTGAGCCATACGTTTCTTGTTTCAAGTTTTTTTTTTTAAGCTTTTTGAACAAGTTGTTTAAGCACATTCATTGTCAAAGAGGGCTGCCTGCAGTGCACTGTCTAGCAGATATGCAGCCCTCTCTGACAGTCAAGGGGCTTAAGCTGTTTGTTTAATAAGCATATATATTTTTTTAATGTCAAGTCTCTGTCAATAAAATTCTAATGTTCATAATATCAAAATTTTGCAGTTAAAATGATGTACAATATATTTTTCATAGACTGCTACATGTGTGTATACAGTATATATATATATATATATATATATATATATATATATACACACACTGCATATATAAATACACACATACAATTTATTTTTATATAATTTATTGCTCTTAATCGCTGTTAATGTTAAAATAATTAGCCTTTTTTCCACCTCAGTCCTTATCCCCACCCCCTGAAAGTCTTGCACAAAGTAAGTTTGTTATGCAAGCCAGCATGTAGTAAGTAAGTAATTAACTATAATAGCATAGGTCATATTGTACACCCTACAAAAAATGTATTAATAAATGTGGGCAATATTTGTACTTCATTTAATATTAAATAATAATATAATTATTATTTTTTAAAATCTATATTAGTGTGTGTATGCGTGCACATGAGTGGGGGTATGTGTGGTGTGTGCGTGCACGTGAGTGGGGGTATGTGTGGTGTGTGCGTGCATGTGAGTTGGGGTATGTGTGGTGTGTGTGTGCATGTGTGGTGTGTGCGTGCGAGTGGGTGTATGTGTGGTGTGTGCGTGCATGTGAGTGGGGGTATGTGTGGTGGGTGCGTGCATGTAAAAGGGTGTATGTGTGGTGAGTGTGTGTATGTTTGTTGTGTGCGTGCATGTAGGTGGGTCTATATGGGCTATTAAATAAAAAATGGGGGGGGGGGGGAGTGGGCTGCTTTGTCTTAAAATGCCCGGGCCTATTTTTGGTCCCAGTCCGGCCCTGACCACTGTGTTATGTAATATACCTGTATAAATATTTTATATTATGGGGGCCCAAAGCAATTTGTCAAGCCCTGAGCCATACATTTATACATGTTCTATGCTAATTATATATATAACTATTTTACATAACTGGTCCGTGAACCCCCATTTGAATAACCCACGAGCCGCCACAGCAATGCCTCTGGCTACCACAAGTAGCGCCCCCAGAACCTTTGTGAAGACTCTCAGGGGCGTCGCCAGACCAAAGGGAAGGGCCACAAACTGGAAGTGTTGGTCCAGAAACGCAAATCTCAGGAACTTGAAGTGGTCCCTGTGGATTGGCACATGAAGGTAAGCGTCCTTCAAGTCTATGGTTGTCATTAACTGTCCCTTTTGGACTAGGGGCAGAATAGATCTGATCAATTCCATTTTGAACGATGGAACACTCAGAAAACTTGTTCAAACACTTTAGGTCCAGAATTGGGCGGAACGTGCCCTCCTTAGGAACCACAAAAAGATTTGAATAGTACCCTAGACCCCTTTCTGCTTGGGGTACTGGTACAACAACACCTAGAGAGGAGAGATCTCTCACACATTCTAGAAAGGCTTCTCTTTTCCGGTCTTGAAGACAGGTTTGATAGGAGGAATCTGCCCCTGGGCGGATGGGATCTGAACCCTATCCTGTAACCGTGGGCGACAACGTTCAGAACCCAAGGATCCTGAACGTCCTGTAACCATGCTTCTGAGGAGATAATCTGCCCCCTACTTGGTGCCGATTTTGTCTCGGCAGGCTTCTTGCTCTGCTTAGACTTATTCCAAGAATGAGCCGGTTTCCAAGTACCCTTGGACTGGTCCGCTTTCGCGGCAGGCTGCTGGCACTGGGCCTTGTCCGCACGAAAGGGACGAAAAGTAGATACTTTAGGCGTAGCCCTCTTATCCTACGGTAGGAAAGCTCTGTTGCCTCCTGTAACCATGGATATGACCGAATCCAATCCTGGACCGAACAGAATCTTTCCTTGAAAAGGCAGCAACAACAGCCTCAACTTGGAGGTCATGTCCACAGACCAAGACTTTAGCCAAAGAGCCCTGCAAGCTAAAACTGAAAAACCTAACACCTTAGTGTTCAGGCGGATAATTTGCAGATTGTCATCACATATGAAAGAATTGGCTATTTTCAGCGCCTTAATCTTGTCCTGTATCTCGTCGATGGAAGTCTCCCACAGGGATTCACACCAATATGTCGCAGCTCCGGCGACCGCAGCTACAGCCGCTGCCGCTGAAAAACAAACCCTGTGTGTTGAAACATTTTCTTAAACATGTTTTCCAACTTTTTATCCATGGGCTCCTTAAACGACTAACTATCCTCCAAGGGAATAGTTGTCTGCTTTGCGAGCGTGGAGATAGCACCATCCACCTTAGGAAGAGTACCCCACAGCTCCAACTGAGAGTCCGGGATGGGGAACAGTTTCTTAAAGGAAGAAGGGGAAAAGGAAGAACCGAAATCGCTCCCATTCATTCTTAATATTTGCCATCTTAATAGGAACCGGGAAGGCCTGAGGCACCACCCTGTCCTCATACTTTATTAAGCTTAGGAATCGCAGGTTCTTCTGGAAGTTTCGGTTCCGGAACCTCCAGAGTAGCAAGCACTTGTTTCAGCAAAAAGCGAACATTTTCCATCCTAAACATAAAGTCAGGCTCCTCCGCAGCCGGAGGTTTAGATGACACAGACTCTGACCCAGAAGGGGCCTCCTCCGATGAGTCGGAGTGGGCCTCGTCATCGTATTACGCCTCAAATCTCCTCAGGTGTAAACAACCCCTGGGTCAGGCCGCCATGATACGCCCTATGCTTGCGCTCAGCAGAACGTGGTAAGGCATGGATCATTTTCGATAACGCCGTTTGCAGTTGATCCGCAAAATCTGACAGCCAACAAATCTCTTCCTCAGGAGTAATGGTTGGACCCTGGGGCGCTGCATGTGCAATAGGAGATGGATGCAGGGAACGCACCTCACGGGGCGGGGACCCTTCAGATGTGGACGGCTCAGTAGTACTAGACATACGTTTGCTCTTAGATGTCGTAACTTTATTAAGGCATGTGGAACATAGTTGAGCAGGCTGTTCTATCGGAAACCTCCTCACAATAAACACAGGAAAGAGACCTAGTTAAAGAGGGTGAGCCCTTTAACATGTCAGAGTCCTCCATAGCCTGCGCTGATATTAAGGACTAGATTCATTTAATAGGCACCTTTATAACCTCCAATGCCCGGGGCACTCGCCACCTCCTATTACCCGGACTACAGAAACCATTTTGTCTCCTCTGCAGCTGATCAGAGGAAGTCACGCCCGGTCATATGGAATGCCTGGCAGGAACTGTCCCTGCCTAAGCAGAAAACGCGCCAAAAAAGGGCTGCGCCATAATCCCGTAAGTCACCTGAAAGTTCCACACATTGCCAGAGCCTCATCTCTCACATCACGCAGCAATGACACAAACAATATCATGTATAAACGCCCCCTGTTCAATAATCCCCTTTCCAGGAATATTAACCCTTGATTCTTAAAAGATAAAAGGCGTCACACTGTGACCCTGTCTTCCATGTTATCATTATGTAATAAAAATTAAACGATCTTACCAGAATCTACGCCGTGGAAAAGGAACGCGGCCCTTCAAATGTGACAGGTTAGTAGCCTTGCTCCTGACATGGACTTGAGTGTATAAAGCAGGCAGTGAAACTAGTCAATGCCGATTGCTTGTGGAGCTGTTAATATGAGTCGGGATGGGTTTGCAGAAAGACTCTCCCTGTATCTCCGGACTCTAACTTTCACCCAGGCTCTCACTGAGAGGCTGACAGGACTACTTAAAACTCCAGTCCCATCTTGAAGAGTACTACCCTCCATAAGAGACTACTCCGATCTTCTGCACTTCTTTGCCGTCCTCCTGTGACGAAAGGCAAAGAATGACTGGGGGACGAGGGGAGTGGGGGAGGTATTTAAGCCTTTGGCTGGGGTGTCTTTGCCTCCTCCTGGTGGCCAGGTTCTTAATTCCCAACAGTAATGAATGAAGCAGTGGACTCTCCTCCCCTTTAGATGGAAATAAAATATTGCCAAGTTATTATATTGCATAATAAGGGAAAATTAACTCAGATAGAGTGTACAATTTAGCCCCTTAACAACATAGAAGTACGCTGTACGTCACATATCATTAAGGGGTTTTCATCACTAATAGCGTGCATCTCACCTACAGCACCAAAACTCCCTACACACCTTACCCCAAGAAGCATTTCAAAATATCTGACTTGTGCTATTTAACCCCTTACATTAACAGCTGTCATTAAGGAGTTCAAAATTACTTCTTTCTGGTGTATCCTTTGCTGAAGGGCATACCTTTACTGCTATTGCTTTCTAACTCCACCAATCACTTTCATTATTTGGAGAAGGCAATCTGAACTTTGGTCTGGAGATGACTCGATGTTAATTTGTTAGCAAAATCTCAATTTTTTCGGGAGAGCGAGAGAGAGCGAGAGCTGGAAAGGTTAAGGTTGTGAAACTTGCCATGTTCTTTCCGTTTTCAGGACTGGAAAGTTCACAACTTAAAATTACTGGAAAGGGAGCAAAATAAAGTATATTAAGTTATGTGGGAGGATCTACAAAAGAACATGTCTAGTAAACAGTTGAGCTTTTTAGCACATTTGGACCCCTTAAAGGGACATTAAACACTTTGAGATGGTAAGATAAAATTATAAATTGTATACATAAAAAACGTCTGCGATATACTTTCATTATTTATTTTGCCCCATTTTCCTGCAATTCCATTCTAAAATTGTAAGCTTTTCAGTTCCTGTTAGAAATAGAAGTACAAAACACATATTCCACACAGCCATTGGCTGCACACTCTAGTGACCAATTTATAACTGTCCCTAGTTGGCCACAGCAGAGAAGGTAACCTAAGTTATAATATGGCAGCTACCATTTTTTTTTTTTTTTTAATAGACGGCCAGAGTACGAGTGGAGTGCTAGCAGACACGCATGAGCGATAAGGGGTTTATTGTGGGTGTTTGAGCTCATCTGGTTTACCGCTGGTATTACAAGTTAAAAGTAAACACTTGAACGCAATCACGATTTATGCTAGAATGATTACCTCGCCCTAAGAGCTCTGGTTTAACTGTTTTGCAAAACAAAAAAATTGCACCAAAAAAAAATAAAAAAAATATTGCACACAAAGTTTTAAGGGATCAAAGATATGAGGTTTCAGTGTAAGAAAAAAAAAAAGGCAGCAAAGGGCTTGAACATAGACAGACATACATGTCTAAAATGTGTATGTGTGTGTATAGGAATATCTATTTATAAAGTAAATACTGTAGAATATTTATAGTAAATACACAGTATAACACAATATAGAATATTGCATAAATATGCGTTTACATGTTTTTTAGCTACTTAAAGAGACACTGAACCCAAATGTATTTATTTTGTGATTCAGATAGAGCATGCAACTTTAAGCATCTTTCAAATTTTCTTCATTCTCCTGGTATCATTTTTTGAAAAGCAAGAATGTAAGTTTAGATGCTGGCCCATTTTTGGTTAACAACCTGGGTTGTTCTTGCTGATTGGTGGATAAATTCCACCCACCAACAAGTGCTGTCCAGGGAACTGAACCAAAAATTTGCTGGCTCCTTAGCTTAGATGCCTTCTTTTTCAAATAAAGATAGCAAGAGAACAAAGAAAAAATTAATAGGAGTAAAATTAGAAAGCTGCTTAAAATTGCATGCTCTATCTGAATCGCAAAAGATAAAATTTGGGTTCAGTGTCCCTTTAACTGCAAAAGGCTCCAATCTGTGTTAATTTTGAAGGCAAATTTCAATTTAGTCTTAGTCTTTTGACTAAAATGCCATTTTAGTCTTCTGAATTGTTTTAGTCTAGTCTTAGTCAACTGAAACTCCAGTAGATTTTAGTCAACTAAAATCTAAGGGGTTTAGTTAAAGTGTAATGCAATACAGGTGGCCCTCGATTTACAACGGTTCAATTTGCACCGTTTCAGTCATGTGACTGCTATTGAAAAGCATTGAGAAGCAGTGCATTGATTAAAATAGCTAGTAGGTGGAGCTGTCCGCTTGTGTTGCAGCAAAGATATGCAAGCCAAGCAAGCTAAAATGAATCAGTATAACTAGACCTGAGCTATCGAGCAGCTTTCATAGGAGCAAGATCTTCCGGTCTATAAATCAGTCCAGATTGGAATGCATAGAAAGAATTGTTTGCAGAAAAATGCAAGCAAAGTGTGTGTTGTGTGATTATTTTATTAGGTTTATAATGCTGTTTAGCAAATATTTTTGTTTATGTAACTTAGTTTAATTATATTTTCTGTGTTGTGTGATTATTTTATTAGGTTTATAATGCTGTTTAGCATTTAAAGTCTTCATTTCAAAGCTTTAAAAATAATGTATTAGGTGTTACATATGACAAATTTGAGAGGGGCCTGGAACCTAACTCCCTCACTTCCCATTAACTTACATTATAAACTGGGTTTCAATTTACAACGGTTTCGATTTACAACCATTCCTTCTGGAACCTAACCCCGGCGTAAACTGAGGGCTACCTGTATTTAAGTATTTCTCTATAATTTGCAAACTGATTATATACTCCAGGAATAAACATAACACCTGTTATTATTTATGGTATTAAGGTTTAATAAACATGCAATACAGACACAGATTTAGCCGTTGCGATATAGAACATCTTTATTAAACTTAAAGGGACAGTCAAGTCCAAAAAAAAAACTCTCATGTTTCAAATAGGGCATGTCATTTTAAACAAATTTCCAATTTACTTTTATCACCAATTTTGCTTTGTTCTCTTGGTATTCTTAGTTGAAAGCTAAACCTAGGGAGGTTCATATGCTAATTTCTTAGACCTTGAAGGCTGCCTCTAATCTAAATGCATTTTGATAGTTTTTCACCACTAGAGGGCATTAGCTCACACGTGTTTCATATAAATAACATTGAGCTCATGCACATGAATTTACCATGGAAACAGCTCTGATTGGCTAAAATGCAAGTCTGTCAAAAGAACTGAAATAAGGGGGCAGTCTGCTGAGGCTTAGATACAAGGTAATTACAGAGGTAAAACGTGTATAATTATAACTGTGTTGGTTATGCAAAACTGGGGACTTGGTAATTAAGGGATTATCTATCTTTAATTCTGGTGTTGACTGTTCCTTTAAAATTAAATAAAACCAAGTGCCATAAATAAACAGAAGTGCAACTTTAAAATATAAAAAAACAAAACTGTAAACTGTATTGGCTGTATTGCACATATTACCCAATATGAAAACTAACAGTTATCTGTTAATAATTAAAACAAGTATCAAGTAACTCAACACAACAAAAAGTTTCTGCAGCTAGCACAGGCACAGCATAACAAACCCATAGTCGTGGGTTATGCTTATTTCTATAGGAATAATCAACTGATTGTTCAGATTCTAAAAAAAATTCGGCAACGATATTAGCACTGCTCTAGAACTTCCAAACTCATTATATACTCCTGGAGTAAAAGGTTTATTAACCTGTTTTTATTTATGGTATTAAGGTTTGAACATGCAATACAGATTTAACTGTTGTGGTATTTAACATGTCTTTATTTATCTTAAATTTTAATAAAATTAAGGTTTTGAAAATTTGACAGAAGAGCAGTAATTAGATATGGATTGATTAGAACACCTTGCATAAAATGTTTGTCAGCAAATTTTGATTTAGTTTTAGTCAGTCTTTTGACTAAAATGTCATTTTGATTCAGTTTTAGTCATAGTCTTTTGACTAAAATGCCATATTAGTTTTAGTCGTATTTTAGTAATCAGAATTTCTTTAGTTTATACTCATTTTAGTGTAGTTTTAGTTGACAAAATTAACTCTGGCTCTAATGCACTTATATATTATATCTTAGGTTACCCTCTCTGCTGTGGCCAATTAGGGACAGTTATAAATAGGTCACTAAAGTGTGAAGCCAATGGCTGTGTGAAATATAAGTGTTCTGCAATTTTTTTTATAGATGGTGTTATTATGAGTGTAACTGTACTTTTACATGTATTTTTGATGTGTTTTTTATTCTAGTTTAACAGTTAACCAGAGCTCTGAGGTCACGCTAACTTCAATTGCGCTCAAGTGATTGCGTCTACTTTCAACTTGTAACATGCACTACTCCCGATGCACGTAAACAGGCGCGATAAACCAGATGTCGCTTGTGCACAACCATTAGCGCGCGACTTGTAATCTAGCCCATAGTAGTCATGAACTGACTTGTGGCAAAGATATCATCCTATAACAGTGCCACATTTAAAGCCATTATCATGCAGATGTTTGTCTATGGCAATTTCATGACTATGTACTAGATTTGATGCACCTGTTAGCAATGGGCATGGTTAAAACACCTGAACTCAATTACTAGAGGTGTCCGCATACATTTGGCCATATAGTACATAAAGGAGCTCCTGTGCAGGTCAACCAATCATTGCATAGTATGTAGGAGGGTCAGGGTTCTACTAGGGATAGGCGAATGTGTTGAAAATGTCATTTGGTAGAAAGAATAGTCCTGTAGACATTCGTATTGTAAAATCAAATTTTAATAATGAAAATTATTAAAATTCAGTAATCGAATGTTAGTAATTAGATTGAATATCCACATTCGAATGCAACATTCGATTTAACCAATACTATTCAGAAGTTCAATAGTTCATGTGGTAGGGAATTAAGTAAATTGATACAAATATAGCAATTTGAATGTTTCCATTTCAAATATTGCATAATTTGAATATTACATTTAAACAGAGCATTAGAAATATTACAAATATACTGATTTTAATTTTTCCAATTCGAAAAATTCAAAATCGAATATTACATTTAAAAAATGCATTAGAAATACTATTACATTAAAACGAATTTTGCAAAAAAACAGAATTTATGTTTACCTGATAAATTACTTTCTCCAACGGTGTGTCCGGTCCACGGCGTCATCCTTACTTGTGGGATATTCTCCTCCCCAACAGGAAATGGCAAAGAGCCCAGCAAAGCTGGTCACATGATCCCTCCTAGGCTCCGCCTACCCCAGTCATTCGACCGACGTTAAGGAGGAATATTTGCATAGGAGAAACCATATGGTACCGTGGTGACTGTAGTTAAAGAAAATAAATTATCAGACCTGATTAAAAAAAAAAAACCAGGGCGGGCCGTGGACCGGACACACCGTTGGAGAAAGTAATTTATCAGGTAAACATAAATTCTGTTTTCTCCAACATAGGTGTGTCCGGTCCACGGCGTCATCCTTACTTGTGGGAACCAATACCAAAGCTTTAGGACACGGATGAAGGGAGGGAGCAAATCAGGTCACCTAAATGGAAGGCACCACGGCTTGCAAAACCTTTCTCCCAAAAATAGCCTCAGAAGAAGCAAAAGTATCAAACTTGTAAAATTTGGTAAAAGTGTGCAGTGAAGACCAAGTCGCTGCCCTACATATCTGATCAACAGAAGCCTCGTTCTTGAAGGCCCATGTGGAAGCCACAGCCCTAGTGGAATGAGCTGTGATTCTTTCGGGAGGCTGCCGTCCGGCAGTCTCGTAATCCAATCTGATGATGCTTTTAATCCAAAAAGAGAGAGAGGTAGAAGTTGCTTTTTGACCTCTCCTTTTACCAGAATAAACAACAAACAAGGAAGATGTTTGTCTAAAATCCTTTGTAGCATCTAAATAGAATTTTAGAGCGCGAACAACATCCAAATTGTGCAACAAACGTTCCTTCTTTGAAACTGGTTTCGGACACAGAGAAGGTACGATAATCTCCTGGTTAATGTTTTTGTTAGAAACAACTTTTGGAAGAAAACCAGGTTTAGTACGTAAAACCACCTTATCTGCATGGAACACCAGATAAGGAGGAGAACACTGCAGAGCAGATAATTCTGAAACTCTTCTAGCAGAAGAGATTGCAACCAAAAACAAAACTTTCCAAGATAATAACTTAATATCAACGGAATGTAAGGGTTCAAACGGAACCCCCTGAAGAACTGAAAGAACTAAATTGAGACTCCAAGGAGGAGTCAAAGGTTTGTAAACAGGCTTAATTCTAACCAGAGCCTGAACAAAGGCTTGAACATCTGGCACAGCTGCCAGCTTTTTGTGAAGTAACACAGACAAGGCAGAAATCTGTCCCTTCAGGGAACTTGCAGATAATCCTTTTTCCAATCCTTCTTGAAGGAAGGATAGAATCTTAGGAATCTTAACCTTGTCCCAAGGGAATCCTTTAGATTCACACCAACAGATATATTTTTTCCAAATTTTGTGGTAAATCTTTCTAGTTACAGGCTTTCTGGCCTGAACAAGAGTATCGATAACAGAATCTGAGAACCCTCGCTTCGATAAGATCAAGCGTTCAATCTCCAAGCAGTCAGCTGGAGTGAAACCAGGTTCGGATGTTCGAACGGACCCTGAACAAGAAGGTCTCGTCTCAAAGGTAGCTTCCAAGGTGGAGCCGATGACATATTCACCAGATCTGCATACCAAGTCCTGCGTGGCCACGCAGGAGCTATCAAGATCACCGACGCCCTCTCCTGATTGATCCTGGCTACCAGCCTGGGGATGAGAGGGAACGGCGGGAACACATAAGCTAGTTTGAAGGTCCAAGGTGCTACTAGTGCATCCACTAGAGCCGCCTTGGGATCCCTGGATCTGGACCCGTAGCAAGGAACTTTGAAGTTCTGACGAGAGGCCATCAGATCCATGTCTGGAATGCCCCACAGCTGAGTGACTTGGGCAAAGATTTCCGGATGGAGTTCCCACTCCCCCGGATGCAATGTCTGACGACTCAGAAAATCCGCTTCCCAATTTTCCACTCCTGGGATGTGGATAGCGGACAGGTGGCAGGAGTGAGACTCCGCCCATAGAATGATTTTGGTCACTTCTTCCATCGCTAGGGAACTCCTTGTTCCCCCCTGATGGTTGATGTACGCAACAGTTGTCATGTTGTCTGATTGAAACCGTATGAACTTGGCCCTCGCTAGCTGAGGCCAAGCCTTGAGAGCATTGAATATCGCTCTCAGTTCCAGAATATTTATCGGTAGAAGAGATTCTTCCCGAGACCAAAGACCCTGAGCTTTCAGGGATCCCCAGACCGCGCCCCAGCCCATCAGACTGGCGTCGGTCGTGACAATGACCCACTCTGGTCTGAATCAGAATGTCGTCCAAGTAAGGTACTACAGCAATGCCCCTTGGTCTTAGCACAGCTAGAAGGGACCCTAGTACCTTTGTGAAAATCCTTGGAGCAGTGGCTAATCCGAAAGGAAGCGCCACGAACTGGTAATGCTTGTCCAGGAATGCGAACCTTAGGAACCGATGATGTTCCTTGTGGATAGGAATATGTAGATACGCATCCTTTAAATCCACCGTGGTCATGAATTGACCTTCCTGGATGGAAGGAATAATAGTTCGAATGGTTTCCATCTTGAACGATGGAACCTTGAGAAACTTGTTTAAGATCTTGAGATCTAAGATTGGTCTGAACGTTCCCTCTTTTTTGGGAACTATGAACAGATTGGAGTAGAACCCCATCCCTTGTTCTCTTAATGGAACAGGATGAATCACTCCCATTTTTAACAGGTCTTCTACACAATGTAAGAATGCCTGTCTTTTTATGTGGTCTGAAGACAACTGAGACCTGTGGAACCTCCCCCTTGGGGGAAGTCCCTTGAATTCCAGAAGATAACCTTGGGAGACTATTTCTAGCGCCCAAGGATCCAGAACATCTCTTGCCCAAGCCTGAGCGAAGAGAGAGAGTCTGCCCCCCACCAGATCCGGTCCCGGATCGGGGGCCAACATTTCATGCAGTCTTGGTAGCAGTGGCAGGTTTCTTGGCCTGCTTTCCCTTGTTCCAGCCTTGCATTGGTCTCCAAGCTGGCTTGGCTTGAGAAGTATTACCCTCTTGCTTAGAGGACGTAGCACCTCGGGCTGGTCCGTTTCTACGAAAGGGACGAAAATTAGGTTTATTTTTTGCCTTGAAAGGCCGATCCTGAGGAAGGGCGTGGCCCTTACCCCCAGTGATATCAGAGATAATCTCTTTCAAGTCAGGGCCAAACAGCGTTTTCCCCTTGAAAGGAATGTTAAGTAGCTTGTTCTTGGAAGACGCATCAGCCGACCAAGATTTCAACCAAAGCGCTCTGCGCGCCACAATAGCAAACCCAGAATTCTTAGCCGCTAACCTAGCCAATTGCAAAGTGGCGTCTAGGGTGAAAGAATTAGCCAATTTGAGAGCATTGATTCTGTCCATAATCTCCTCATAAGGAGGAGAATCACTATCGACCGCCTTTATCAGCTCATCGAACCAGAAACATGCGGCTGTAGCGACAGGGACAATGCATGCAATTGGTTGTAGAAGGTAACCCTGCTGAACAAACATCTTTTTAAGCAAACCTTCTAATTTTTTATCCATAGGATCTTTGAAAGCACAACTATCCTCTATGGGTATAGTGGTGCGTTTGTTTAAAGTGGAAACCGCTCCCTCGACCTTGGGGACTGTCTGCCATAAGTCCTTTCTGGGGTCGACCAAAGGAAACAATTTTTTAAATATGGGGGGAGGGACGAAAGGAATACCGGGCCTTTCCCATTCTTTATTAACAATGTCCGCCACCCGCTTGGGTATAGGAAAAGCTTCTGGGAGCCCCGGCACCTCTAGGAACTTGTCCATTTTACATAGCTTCTCTGGGATGACCAACTTGTCACAATCATCCAGAGTGGATAATACCTCCTTAAGCAGAATGCGGAGATGTTCCAACTTAAATTTAAATGCAATCACATCAGGTTCAGCCTGTTGAGAAATGTTCCCTGAATCAGTAATTTCTCCCTCAGACAAAACCTCCCTGGCCCCATCAGACTGGGTTAGGGGCCCTTCAGAGATATTAGTATCAGCGTTGCCATGCTCTTCAGTATCTAAAACAGAGCAGCCGCGCTTACGCTGACAAGTGTTCATTTGGGCTAAAATGTTTTTGACAGAATTATCCATTACAGCCGTTAATTGTTGCATAGTAAGGAGTATTGGCGCGCTAGATGTACTAGGGGCCTCCTGAGTGGGCAAGACTCGTGTAGACGAAGGAGGGAATGATGCAGTACCATGCTTACTCCCCTCACTTGAGGAATCATCTTGGGCATCATTGTCATTATCACATAAATCACATTTATTTAAATGAATAGGAATTCTGGCTTCCCCACATTCAGAACACAGTCTATCTGGTAGTTCAGACATGTTAAATAGGCATAAACTTGATAACAAAGTACAAAAAACGTTTTAAAATAAAACCGTTACTGTCACTTTAAATTTTAAACTGAACACACTTTATTACTGCAATTGCGAAAAAACATGAAGGAATTGTACAAAATTCACCAAATTTTCACCACAGTGTCTTAAAGCCTTAAAAGTATTGCACACCAAATTTGGAAGCTTTAACCCTTAAAATAACGGAACCGGAGCCGTTTTAAACTTTAACCCCTTTACAGTCCCTGGTATCTGCTTTGCTGAGACCCAACCAAGCCCAAAGGGGAATACGATACCAAATGACGCCTTCAGAAAGTCTTTTCTAAGTATCAGAGCTCCACACACATGCGACTGCATGCCATGCCTCTCAAAAACAAGTGCGCCACACCGGCGCGAAAATGAGGCTCTGCTTATGCTTTGGGAAAGCCCCTAAGGAATAAGGTGTCTAATACAGTGCCTGCCGATATTCTTATATCAAAATACCCAGATAAAATGATTCCTCAAGGCTAAATATGTGTTAATAATGAATCGATTTAGCCCAGAAAAGTCTACAGTCTTAATAAGCCCTTGTGAAGCCCTTATTTATGATCGTAATAAACATGGCTTACCGGATCCCATAGGGAAAATGACAGCTTCCAGCATTACATCGTCTTGTTAGAATGTGTCATACCTCAAGCAGCAAGAGACTGCATACTGTTCCCCCAACTGAAGTTAGTAGCTCTCAACAGTCCTGTGTGGAACAGCCATGGATTTTAGTTACGGTTGCTAAAATCATCTTCCTCATACAAACAGAAATCTTCATCTCTTTTCTGTTTCTGAGTAAATAGTACATACCAGCACTATTTCAAAATAACAAACTCTTGATTGAATAATAAAAACTACAGTTAAACACTAAAAAACTCTAAGCCATCTCCGTGGAGATGTTGCCTGTACAACGGCAAAGAGAATGACTGGGGTAGGCGGAGCCTAGGAGGGATCATGTGACCAGCTTTGCTGGGCTCTTTGCCATTTCCTGTTGGGGAGGAGAATATCCCACAAGTAAGGATGACGCCGTGGACCGGACACACCTATGTTGGAGAAACATTCGCCCATCCCTAGGTTCTACCTTCCATAGAACTGCACTCCAGCCTTGTGCAACTTGGGGCTATTCTGGGGTGTGGTCCATACGTTGGACAAGCCTACCTGCAGATTTTTCATAGGGTTCTAATTCTTGACCACAATATCCTGCAAATCTCCATTTGGAAGCCCGATGCACCACTTCTCTATTGTAAAGATTTAGACTGTTAGTTAATGTACAGTGTTAGGAAAATGCACAGTGGGAAATGGAGCAGCAAATATCTCCTGCCACACATCCAGATTTAAATGGGGTGTAAAGATCTATTATTTATTTGGAAGACATAACTATGCAAGTGCTGAATAATACGCAAACATGGCAAAATATATTTTTGGCTAAAACAGCAATGTTTTTATAGATTTATTTGTTTACCATAGAAATGTAAATTAAGTGATGTAGCAAGTGCAACACACCTTTCACCTTTGTAATGATACTCATATCCCTTGTTATCAACAAAGTGATCCACGGTGTATAAAATATTCTCATTCTGTAGGCTCGGATTCATCTCTTTATGGACTCTACTTTGAGCCCTCCCTTCATTAGATTTGTTCCTATCCTTGTTCCCCTGCATGATTGCCTCTGGTTGGTACCTATGGGAAGGCCTTTCCTCTCTGTATTGGTCTCTAGAACGGGAATGACTATTCTCCTTTTGGCTCCTACTTGTACTCCTATCTTCAGGATACTGGTCTTGATGCCGATTTGGATTTCGACTTCGGTCTATTGAAGCTTTTACTTTGTAATGCTGTTGGCTCTCCTGGTGTCTGGTTTGATTTCTTTGTTGGCCATAAATTTGATTCTTCTCAGTGTACTGTTGGT
This sequence comes from Bombina bombina, assembly GCF_027579735.1. Taxonomy (NCBI): domain Eukaryota; kingdom Metazoa; phylum Chordata; class Amphibia; order Anura; family Bombinatoridae; genus Bombina; species Bombina bombina. The sequence goes on along the minus strand of NC_069500.1, from coordinate 1,081,213,295 downwards.
TACTATAATTTTTGTCATATCTGTCCCTCTCATACTTCCTGTGTTTCTTTTCTTCTCGCTGCTCTGAATATCCATTCCGTGTATGAGAACTATTTCCATGTGAACTTCCCCCGTCATCTTTTTGGTGGTATCTATGCATTTTCTCTGATCGATCCCCCTCGTAATAGGCAGCAGAGTCTCCCATCATCACATCTAAAAAGGTGAACAAATGTTTTACTGCAAAAAACTGCCAAAGTTACAAACTAAAGTTGTGGTTATTTGCTTACATCCAAACAAATATTATGCTTGTTTCAATTTCAAGATTGTTCTAATCATAGAAGAAATAATTAAAGTTCACCAGACATAAAAACCAAATGTTCTACCTTAGCATTTCTTACCTTGTCGCAGGAAAGATTCCTAGATATATTGCTTATCTCATTCTGAATCAAATATTTAGGGTAACCTCTGGCTGAAAACGTATTACCCATCTCTTCTAATCTATCATGTAGAATTCCCTCATGGTTAACTATCCTCTTATCTCATAACAATTTATTCCTTGGTAGCAAGTCATTCAAAGGTTGAGTACACCACTAGAGGAATCTGATACAGGAGTTGGAATGACAACATTTCTGGTGGACACTGTACATAGTTTACACAGAGTGCTCCTCACCTCTGGAAAAATCTTTCTCCAAAGATGGTGGAAGCAGAAACACAAGGGAGGTTGGAATTCATCATCACGCCCCGAGGATATAAGAACACACAACTAGAGCTGGCTTTAGAAGATATTCCACAGCAACAGGTATTGGTAATTATTGTTTCACAGGTAGATTTAGATACACGAGTTACAATAATTTAACAATGGACTTTCTCTGCTTATGTTACAGTTTTTTTAGAGAAAGGACAAGTTGGGATAGAGACAAAATAATATATGTACTTTAATTACATTACCTTCAAATTTATACTGCAGTGCCTCGCCATTAACCCTTTCTTTTTAGTTTCTGAATTGTAAATCTCTAACTCCCCACACACAATTCCTTTTATGGCTGTATCTATGTTTATTGTTCTTTTGGTAAAATGCAAATGTGAATAGGGATTATCTGTTGGAGCATGCCTAGAAGCTGGGAACTCAGTTGAAATACAATGCCTGTGTCTAAACACTGATGAGAGGGGTGGAGTTAGCTGCTCCAGGCAGTTTAGCTATGTAATTAATTTTGCTTATTTTTGAAAATTATTTTAAAAATACTTGCCAGAAATTTTTAAACTATTTTTTTATGCAAACTATTATAAAATTAATTAGCCCTTTTAGGATATGCACAGATCTCAACCTGTTTTATGGCACTTTAAAGGAATAGTTTAGTCAAAATTAAACTCGCTATTCAGATAGAGCATGCAATTTTAAAGCAACTTTCAAATTTACCCCTATTCATTTTTATTTGTTCTCTTGCTATCTATATTTTAAAAAGCAAGAATGTAAGCATAAGAGCTGGCCCATTAGCACTTTCTGATTGGTGTGAGAGTCTATGATCCATTATGCACAGGATTCAACTCTTGGCCACTAGGAGGAGGCAAAAATTCCCAAAACTTTCAAGAGCACTTAATCCCTTCCACCTCACTGGTATGCCAGTCTGATATATAGCCAAGAAAGGAGAAGTAACCCCCCAAAAAAGTAGGAAAGGCCAAAGCAGGGGAAATAGAGATGCAAAAAAAAAAAAAATTAAAAAAAAAAAAAGGGACACCAGAAAAATGTAAATATTAATAAAATTGGGCGAGGCTCGCCATGAAAGAAATGAATAAGGTAAGAATAAGGTAAGGTAACATTTTGTTTTCTTTAATAAGCTGGCAAGCCACAATCCATTACACATGGGAACTAATACCCAAGCAGTGAAGTTCATGGGAAATTGGGCAGGAAAAAATATCTTTGAAAAGGGCAGTTTACTTTTATCACCAATTTTGCTTTGTTCTCTTGGTATTCTTAGTTGAAAGCTAAATCTAGGAGGTTCATATGCTAATTTCTAAGCCCTTAACCCCTTGAGTGCCAACGGTGGCTCTGAGCAAATTATCTCCGTCAGGTGCCAACGACGGCTCAGAGCTGTCCCTAGCACTCTCCCACATTGAGGGAGATCTGGGGGCTCCCACCCCGGCGATCGGGCCTGTATAGTGACAGGAATCGCCGTGGGTTCACGTTTTGCGCTGTGACGTCACGCGGAATGATGTGATGACGTCACTGCGCAACTTTATTTAAAAATCACAATGACAAGTATAGGGAAAGGGGGCATGCTGCTTAGAAGCCTGTATCTCAAGTATCTAAGCAGCTACAGACCCCCAAGACCCACCGTTGGAAAGGTAATCACCTATCCTTTCCAATGGTATAAGTCTTGGAAAACTGATTTTTTTTTTATGTTCAATAAAAATATATATTTAAAAAATTAAAAAAAAAAATCAAATCAGCTTACCAGGTGGGAAAGTGCTTAGCACTCAAAAGGTTTAAAGGCCGCCTCTTCGCTCAGGGCATTTTGACAGTTTTTCACCAATAGAGGGTGTTAGCACAGCGTTATCTATATGAAACACATGAACTAACGCACGTGGAGTTCCTAGGAGCCATCACTGATTGGCTAAAATGCAAGTCTGTCAAAAGAACTGAAATAAGGGGCAGTTTGCAGAGGCTTTGATACAAGATAATCACAGAGGTAAAAAGTGTATTAATATAACTATCTTGGTTATGCAAAACTAGGGAATGGGTAATAAAGGGATTATCTATCTTTTAAAACAAATATTCTGGTGCAGACTGTCCATTCAAAAAAGGGACAGTCAAGTCCAAAAAAACCTCTCATGATTCAAATAGGGCATGTAATTTTTTTTTTTAAATTCACTTTTTTTATTAAAGGAAACTGAACATATACAACAGCACAATACAATACAGATCTTCTCAGGCATACATTGCATATCTTTTTTGTTGTACAATCATTTATGCATGACAGTAGGATGTAACATATGATAATATCATTGGCTTTATGGAGGTAATAGTAATGAGTCTTTGCTGTTGTATAGTATGATTCCAATGTCTGTTCTTGACGAAGTGTTCTGTTCCTTTAAGTTTTCAAACATTTTAAACCAATTAACTAGTTATATAACTAATTACAATTAGACACAGTTAAACAATGGTCAGTTAACAAATAATCATTGGTAGGTTGGCTCTCTATTGTTGTTACTCTTTATCTAGGCTCAAGATTGAGGTTGACGGGTAAAGGAAAGACAATATTGGCGGGAAAGCTGAAGGGCGGAGATAGAGAAAAAAAAAAAAAAAAAAAAAAAAAAAAAGGGGGGGGGGGGGGGGGGAGAGTCCCCCTCTCCCATACTGTTCAGAACAGCATCACCTCCAGAGGTTCGTGCATTTGTGTGTTGCATACGATAAGTTGTCTATCCTCCCCACTATTCATTTGTAGCATAGTGTCTAAGTGGGCAAATGGTTTCAGTACTTGCGTTCGTATAGATGGGTCTAATGTATCTATAAATATTTTCCATTTTCTAAGAAAAGGGCGCAATCTGTAGGGCATGTAATTTTAATCAACTTTCCAACTTACTTGTATCACCAATTTTGCTTTGTTCTCTTGGTATTCTTAGTTGAAAGCTAAACCTAGGAGGTTCATATGCTAATTTCTTAGACCTTGGAGGTCGCCTCTGCATTTGACAGTTTTTCACCACTAGAGGGTGTTAGTTCATGTGTTTCATATAGATAAGAGATCATGCACGTAAATTTACAGAGGAGTGAGCACCGATTGGCTAAATTGCAAGTCTGTCAAAAGAACTGCAATAAGGGGGCATAACTGTGTTGGTTATGCAAAACTGGGGAATGGGTAATTAAGGTATTATCTATATTTTAAAACAACAAAAATTCTGGTGTTGACTGTCCCTTTACGTATGCAAGGATGACCAGATTGCTGCTTTGCAAAATTTTTTTATACAGAAGTATCATTTTTAAATGCCCTGGAAGTGGAAACTGTAATGTGCTTTGGGGGAGACTTACCAAAGCTCTAATTACATCCAAATTGTGAAGAAGTCTCTCTTTAGAATATTAAGGATTAGAATAAAGAGAATGAACAACGATTTCTCGATTGAGGTTGCCAGAAGACACTATTTTTGTAAAAAAAATAAAAAAAAATATATTATATATAATTTTGTCCTTAAAACCACCTTATCCTGGTAAAAAATAAGATTAGGAGAATCAGTGAAAAGAGCAGTTAATTCAGAAACTTGTAGAAGATGAAATTTACTCCTATTATCAATTTTTCTTTGTTCTCTTGCTATCTTTATTTTAAAAGCAGGAATGTAAATCTTAGCAGCCAGCCCATTTTAGGTTCAGCACCATGGATAGTGCTTGCTTATTGGATGCTTACATTTACCCACCAATAAGCAATCATAACCCAGATTCTCATCCAAAAATGGGCCGGCATCCTATGCATCACATTCCTGCTTTTTAAATAAAGATAGCAAGAGAACAAAGAAAAATTGATAATATGAGGGAAATATAAAGTTGCTTAAAATTGCATGCTCTAGATTGCATGCTCTAATGTTCTGAGGTTCCGGTGGAGGAGGAGCAAGCATGTGCTGCTGAGCTGCCTGCTTCAACCCTACAGCTGCTGGCGGTTTCCTTCGCGCCACATCCCAAGCCAGGGGATAGCTATTGGGATAGCCTAAGACATCGCACCTGAACCTAAACAAGCGACAAACTACATCTCGCTGTTATAGCATGATTATCAGCCCCCTTCTATGTCTGAAATAAAAGGAACAGAGAGTAACCCAGGAGACACCTCTCTATCTTTAAAGACCCCTCTGCTCCCCTTTTCGGCAAAAACAGACCTATACCCCTAAGATCCATGGAATACGGCAACCATTGAGAATTTACCTGGGGTGGTCTGTACTCTACCCTTCACTGCTGACGAGGACTCGCAGCAAGTTATTCAGAGCCACACTCGCCCACTGCGCATTGTTCTTCTTTTCCTCTTGCTCCCGTGAAGTGAGCGAAGCTGAAGCTGGGTCCTGCCTCGACGGAGGACCAAGAACATCAGGCCTATCACAGGCAAGTCCGCCCACCGCAGCCGCTGATTCCCTTCCTGCTTGTTTTGGCAGCGTGCCAGGAGCTCCGGAACTGCTGTCCCTGAGTGGTGTGGGACTCCATCCGCCCTCCCGAGGTGGCCCCCCCCCTGAGGCTTACCGCCGGATTTCGGCTGTAGCGCTGACTACTCCATCCCTCTCCCACCGGTGCTGCGTGAGAGGGATTGGAGCTAGTGCTACCCCAGGGCCAAGAACCAAGGAAGGAATCCCTGCTCGAGAAAGGCTCGCCCTGCCACCTTCTCCCCTCTCTCCCACCGGTGCTGCGTGAGGGAGGGAGAGCTCGCCAGGTGGCCCAGGCTGAGATCTGGAACTGCTGGAGGTGAACCTGTTAGGAACAGGTTTACCTAGGAGAGACAGCCACTGCAGATATAAGAAGCCCACCTTCCAGGACAAGATAGATCACGGCGTGCAGTGAGCGAGGAGAGGTGAGTCTACTTTGCCCCCCTAAACCCAGAACTGCACATTTCAGTACCTAACGTATAATTTAAAGAGCTGTGTGGGCGAAACAGGAAAGGAAGGGAAGAAAAAAGGAAAAAAAGGGGAGCAGACAGGGAAATGGTTTAACTTTTTCAGCACAAACATTAAGCACTCTCCTTCTTGAAATGATAATGAAAATTGAGTAGCTTTATTTCACTCACAGCTCACTCAAAGGAGACATCCCCTTCAGCTTGTTGTTAATTCTACTAACTTTTGCATGAACTCCTGAGAAAACTAACATATACAAGCATGAGCTACTTGCCTTCTATTAAATGCATTTGCTAATAATGTTGCTTGCTATGCTTTCTGGCTGAGAGATTAACAGATACCTGCTTCTATTACTAAGACTTTGCTACTAATTAACCTGGACAATTTTGCATATGTTGCTTGCAGAATAATAAGCTAATTGCTGGACATCTCTTTTTGCAATACTCTGCCTCAATGACTATCCAAAATATAGAAGCCTTAAGGACAAGATAATAGTTTATAACTTTTCCTAACTGCCTAGGTTTAAGGTTATGCTTTTCTTTTCTTTTTTTTTTTTTAAACTAGTACTAACCTGAGTAAAACTAAGTTTTTTGTATTTTTCTTGCAAACGAACACTCTGACTAAAGATAGACTACAAGTTTAGAGGTGTATATACAGAAAGCACTCCATACCAAAAGCATATCAAAATTTTGTAACAAATAAGAAGGTGTGCAAAATAGTGTGTTATCAACCTTTACTTGCTGATCTTACTTGGTCTTGCAGATTAGTAAAACTGTTGTCTAACTGCATCACTGTCTAATAGAAACATCAATACTATTTGCCTGAAAAATTATTTGATAAGGTTTGTTGTAATTAATAACGGTTTGTTATTTATGTTTCTTTTTTTTTTTTTTTTTTTTTTCCCATATAAGATAAAGGTGATTTTATTTTTCATCATTAATAGGCAGGCGCACTGTCCAAACACTAACTTGCCCAAGTTGCACAGTTAGACAGTAGGGAAAATAAGACATAGGTTACCCTTTTTCAAGAACTACATATAACGGTTGGATACAATATATCTCAGTCATTAAGATAAAGAAGGTCTAACATAATAATAACCATAGGAGAATTAAAGTATACCTCGACTTGCTCTGATTAAATTACTTTCTTCTTAAAGTTAAAAAACAGAATTTATGTTTACCTGATAAATTACTTTCTCCAACGGTGTGTCCGGTCCACGGCGTCATCCTTACTTGTGGGATATTCTCTTCCCCAACAGGAAATGGCAAAGAGCCCAGCAAAGCTGGTCACATGATCCCTCCTAGGCTCCGCCTTCCCCAGTCATTCGACCGACGTAAAGGAGGAATATTTGCATAGGAGAAATCATATGATACCGTGGTGACTGTAGTTAGAGAAATTAAATCATCAGACCTGATTAAAAAACCAGGGCGGGCCGTGGACCGGACACACCGTTGGAGAAAGTAATTTATCAGGTAAACAAATTCTGTTTTCTCCAACATAGGTGTGTCCGGTCCACGACGTCATCCTTACTTGTGGGAACCAATACCAAAGCTTTAGGACACGGATGATGGGAGGGAGCAAATCAGGTCACCTAGATGGAAGGCACCACGGTTTGCAAAACCTTTCTCCCAAAAATAGCCTCAGAAGAAGCAAAAGTATCAAATTTGTAAAATTTGGTAAAAGTGTGCAGTGAAGACCAAGTCGCTGCTTTACATATCTGATCAACAGAAGCCTCGTTCTTGAAGGCCCATGTGGAAGCCACAGCCCTAGTGGAATGAGCTGTGATTCTTTCAGGAGGCTGCCGTCCGGCAGTCTCATAAGCCAATCTGATGATGCTTTTAAGCCAAAAAGAGAGAGAGGTAGCAGTTGCTTTTTGACCTCTCCTTTTACCAGAATAAACAACAAACAAGGAAGATGTTTGTCTGAAATCCTTTGTAGCCTCTAAATAGAATTTTAGAGCACGAACTACATCCAAATTGTGCAACAAACGTTCCTTCTTTGAAACTGGATTCGGACACAAAGAAGGCACAACTATCTCCTGGTTAATATTTTTGTTAGAAACAACTTTCGGAAGAAAACCAGGTTTAGTACGCAAAACCACCTTATCTGCATGGAACACCAGATAAGGAGGAGAACACTGCAGAGCAGATAACTCTGAAACTCTTCTAGCAGAAGAAATTGCAACCAAAAACAAAACTTTCCAAGATAATAACTTAATATCTACGGAATGTAAGGGTTCAAACGGAACCCCTTGAAGAACTGAAAGAACTAAATTGAGACTCCAAGGAGGAGTCAAAGGTTTGTAAACAGGCTTGATTCTAACCAGAGCCTGAACAAAAGCCTGAACATCTGGCACAGCCGCCAGCTTCTTGTGAAGTAAAACAGATAAAGCAGAAATCTGTCCCTTCAAAGAACTTGCAGATAATCCTTTCTCCAAACCCTCTTGTAGAAAGGATAGAATCTTAGGAATTTTTACCCTGTTCCATGGGAATCCTTTCGATTCGCACCAACAGATATATTTCTTCCATACTTTATGGTAAATTTTTCTAGTTACAGGCTTTCTAGCCTGAATAAGAGTATCAATGACAGAATCTGAGAACCCACGCTTTGATAAAATCAAGCGTTCAATCTCCAAGCAGTCAGTTGGAGTGAGGCCAGATTCGGATGTTCGAACGGACCTTGAACAAGAAGGTCCCGTCTCAAAGGTAGCTTCCATGGTGGAGCCGATGACATATTCACCAGGTCTGCATACCAAGTTCTGCGTGGCCACGCAGGAACTATCAAGATCACCGAAGCCCTCTCCTGATTGATCCTGGCTACCAGCCTGGGAATGAGAGGAAACGGTGGGAATACATAAGCTAGGTTGAAGGTCCAGGGCGCTACTAGTGCATCTACTAGAGTCGCCTTGGGATCCCTGGATCTGGACCCGTAGCAAGGAACCTTGAAGTTCTGACGAGACGCCATCAGATCCATGTCTGGAATGCCCCATAATTGAGTTATGTGGGCAAAGATATCCGGATGGAGTTCCCACTCCCCCGGATGAAATGTCTGACGACTCAGAAAATCCGCTTCCCAATTTTCCACTCCTGGGATGTGGATTGCAGACAAGTGGCAGGAGTGAAGCTCCGCCCATTGAATTACTTTGGTCACTTCTTCCATCGCCAGGGAACTCCTTGTTCCCCCCTGATGGTTGATATATGCAACAGTCGTCATGTTGTCTGATTGAAACCTTATGAATTTGGCCTTTGCTAGTTGAGGCCAAGCCTTGAGAGCATTGAATATCGCTCTCAGTTCCAGAATGTTTATCGGGAGAAGAGATTCTTCCCGAGACCATAGACCCTGAGCCTTCAGGTGTTTCCAGACCGCGCCCCAGCCCACCAGGCTGGCGTCGGTCGTTACAATGACCCACTCTGGTCTTCTGAAGCTCATCCCTTGGGACAGGTTGTCCAGGGACAGCCACCAACGGAGTGAATCTCTGGTCCTCTGATCTACTTGGATCGTCGGGGACAAATCTGTATAATCCCCATTCCACTGTCTGAGCATGCACAGTTGTAATGGTCTTAGATGAATTCGCGCAAAAGGAACTATGTCCATTGCCGCAACCATCAAACCTATTACTTCCATGCACTGCGCTATGGAAGGAAGAAGAACAGAATGAAGTACTTGACAAGAGTTTTGATTTTCTGGCTTCTGTCAGAAAAATCTTCATTTCCAAGGAGTCTATTATTGTTCCCAAGAAGGGAACTCTTGTTGACGGGAATAGAGAACTTTTTTCTACGTTCACTTTCCACCCGTGAGATCTGAGAAAGGCTAGGACAATGTCCGTATGAGCCTTTGCTTGTGGTAGAGACGACGCTTGAATCAGTATGTCGTCCAAGTAGGGTACTACTGCAATGCCCCTTGATAGAAGAATAAAAACTACATTTAAACACCAAAAAACTCTGAGCCATCTCCGTGGAGATGTTGCCTGTGCAACGGCAAAGAGAATGACTGGGGAAGGCGGAGCCTAGGAGGGATCATGTGACCAGCTTTGCTGGGCTCTTTGCCATTTCCTGTTGGGGAAGAGAATATCCCACAAGTAAGGATGACGCCGTGGACCGGACACACCTATGTTGGAGAAATTGCAGCCTCTCTGACTGGCGTGGGGACTTCTATACACAGGAAGCCACATCCACTACCTCACTAAAATAAGTTTTTTTTTTTTTCCCCCTCACTTCCCTCACTCCTTCCTACTTCACTCCATCACCCCCTCACCCTTCACTTCCATATCCCTTTCCCAATAAAAGCACTACGTTTTTATAGCACAATATTAACTGATCACTACTTAGATTACTACCACATCTTATGGACAAATTTTTTCATAGTCACTCCCGGACTCCCCCGCTAGCCATGGCAGCAAAAACAAGAGAAAGAAGAAATAAAAATAGCACAGAAACATCTATGGAGGTACAGCCAACCCCCACTAACCCTTTAGTCACCAATGAAACCTTTAATATGCAGGCCCTGGTGACAAATATTGCAGAAGCCTTAAACCCCAAATTTGAAGCCCTTAGGGCAGAGATTAAGCAAGAAATCACACTGTTGTCCCAAGAACTGAGACATTTCACTAGTAGGATTAATGAAGTGGAACAAAGGGTGTCGGATCTTGAGGACCTTACCTTTACACATAGTACTAGTATAGACTCCAATGCAGCGACTATCTAAAATGAAAATTAAAATCGAAGATTTAGAAAACAGGGCCAGAAGAAACAACATTCGTATTATTGGGCTACTGGAGGGGAGACAACCTGAGAATTTAAATTTGTTTATTACAAATACGTTGGTACAACTACTTAAAATCCCCCCAGTAACCCTCAAATAGTGGTAGAAAGGGCTCACAGAATAGGGAAGCTTCAGGTCGATAACAGGGGTAACAACAGACCTAGGCCAGTAATAGCCAAATTGCTTAATTTCAGTGATAAAGTAACTCTTCTCCAATATTTTCGCAAGAATCAGCCTATTATGTTTAAAGATAGTAAGATTCTCCTATTTCAGGACTACTCGGCAGAGACGTCATCTAGGAGAAGAAATCTTGCTCCAATCTGCTCTAAATTTATTCAGCAGGGTTACCAGGCCCTAATTAATTACCCCTCTAAACTTAAGGTTATTGCCAAAGGAGAAGTCCATTTTTTTGAGAATGCACAAGAGGCAGAAAAATTATTAACCCAATTAAACTCTAGTGAGTAAACTGAAGAAATATCAGTGACTCACTGACCTTGTTGTTACCTCATCTTAAGTTAGGGATGGCAGGGAAAATGGTACGAAGTAATAAAGGTGTCTTGCGGGAGGTTTCCCCCTTTTTTTTTTTTTTTTTTATCAATTCCATCTATCTATCAAAATAAATGGTCAACTTTAAAATAGTATCGTGGAATGTAGGGGGTATTACCACTCCTATAAAGAGGAAATCGATCATTACCCAACTAAGAAAAATGAATACAGATATAGCTTTCCTCCAGGAGACACATCTTAACTTAGAAGAAGTATTAAAATTAAAAACATTGTGGGTTAAGGAAGTTTTTGCTGCACCGGGACAGGGGAGGAAGAGAGGGGTAGCCATTTTGGTAGGAAAAAGGATTAATGCAGAGATACTACATGTTGTGACGGACCCAGGGGGGAGATCAGTGAGTCTAAAAATAAAAATTAATAATCGTGTGTTTACAATGTGTAATGTTTATGCGCCTAATATCCTTGACCCAGAGTTCTGGAATCAAGTGCAGACTGAAATATTCTCTATATTGGAAGGTAACCTTATTCTTGCAGGAGACTTCAACATGGCCCCACAGTGCCCACTTGACAGGCTGAGACTAAACACAAAACAAAAAAAGCATAAAAAAGATAATCTGGAAACTAAAAATTTTTCTAGGCTTATGCAAAACCTGGGCATTAAGGACATCTGGAGGATGCAAAATCCCGATGTTAGAGAATACTCTTGCTTATCCAAAGCTCATAAAACACTATCAAGAATTGATCTTTTCCTGATAGACGATAGACTGTGTACATATGAGGTTAAAGCAAAAATTCTTCCTATTAGTATCTCTGATCATGGGCCAATTACCCTAGATCTTCAGGATAAGCAGCCCAAGCTTAAGCTAAATCGTTTCTTTTTTCCTTCTCACCTAGCATCAGATACGAAATTTAAGAACTGGTTGAGAGCCAAGTTCACTGACTATGATCTCTGCAACTCAGAGTATAGAGATCGTCCTGCCATATTTTGGGAGGCAGCAAAGGCTGTAATACGAGGTGAAATCATAGCCTATATGGCAATACTGAATAAAAAAATGCAACAAAGAGAAAAGGAACTAACAAATGCAGTAATAAACGCATATAATAGATTCCTTCTTGACCAAAACTCTGCCAACTGGGCTAAGTATAATCAAGCAAAAAGTAACAGACGATTTCTTGTTATACAGAGAAACTCAGAAAGAGTTAAAATTACAGTCTAAACTATATAAGTATGGTAACAAGTCTGGGAAACTCCTAGCTAAATTGGTCAAAAGTGAAAAAAAATCCTCAACTATTGAGAAACTGGTGCTAGGTGACAAAGAAGTATTTAAACATGAGGATATAGCGGAAGAAATGGAAAAATATTATCAAGAATTGTATCATTCCAGACCCTCTGACTCAGGTCAAGCAGAGGACTTCTGGAGCAAAATATCAGTACCTAAGATATCCACTGATTTAGCTGGTACCCTCAATGCGCAAATCACAGAGGAAGAAATTAAAAAAACAATCTCTGACCTTGCTCTGAATAAAACCCCTGGGCCAGATGGGCTACCTAATGAACTATATAAAATTTTATCTTCTGAAATATCAGCCCATCTTTGTGAGTTCTATAATTCTATCTATATAAATGGAGGAGAGATGTCGAAACTTTTCACATCCTCCTATACAACTTTGATACTCAAGAGTGGAAAAGATCCAACTTTAAGGGAGTCATATAGACCAATTGCTTTACTAAACTCCGATTACAAGATCTTCACATCAATTATAGCCCAGAGGTTACAAAAAATATGAGGCGATATCATCCATAAAGATCAAGCCGGGTTCTTGAACTCTCGAAACTCTGCAGCAAAAATCAGAGAGATTCTGATAACATCAGAATACTTTTTTAACAAAAGGGAAGGGGGGGAAGGGACCCCACCAGACCTGGCGGTTATCTCGCTTGATGCTGAAAAGGCTTTCGATTCCGTTCATTATAATCATCTTTTCTCCAACATAGGTGTGTCCGGTCCACGGCATCATCCTTACTTGTGGGATATTCTCTTCCCCAACAGGAAATGGCAAAGAGCCCAGCAAAGCTGGTCATATGATCCCTCCTAGGCTCCGCCTACCCCAGTCATTCTCTTTGCCGTTGCACAGGCAACATCTCCACGGAGATGGCTAAGAGTTTTTTGGTGTTTAAATGTAGTTTTATTCTTCAATCAAGTGTTTGTTATTTTAAAATAGTGCTGGTATGTACTATTTACTCTGAAACAGAAAGGAGAAGAAGATTTCTGTTTGTGAGAGGAAGATGATTTTAGCAGACGTTACTAAAATCGATTGCTGTTTCCACACAGGACTGTTGAGATGAAGTAACTTCAGTTGGGGGAAGCAGTTGGCAGACTTTTCTGCCTGAGGTATGATGGCCACATTTCTAACACGACTTGGTAATGCTGGAAGGCTGTCATTTTCCCTATGGGGACCGGTAAGCCATTTTCTTAGATTAAGTAAAAGAATAAAGGCTTTATAAGGGCTTAAAAAACTGGTAGACATTTTTCTGGGCTAAAACGATTACTTGCTAAGCATATTTGACAGATTATAGCGCTTTATAGTTATTATAATCTTGGGGATTGTTGTTAAAAAACGGCAGGCACTGTATGGACACCTTTTTCAGATGGGGGCCTTCTCTAGTCATAGGCAGAGCCTCATTTTCGCGCCACTAATGCGCAGTTGTTTTTGGAAGGCAAGGCATGCAGATGCATGTGTGAGGAGCTAGGATCCACTGAAAAACATAATTTATGCTTACCTGATAAATTCCTTTCTTCTGTTGTGTGATCAGTCCACGGGTCATCATTACTTCTGGGATATTATCTGCTCCCCTACAGGAAGTGCAAGAGGATTCACCCAGCAGAGTTGCTATATAGCTCCTCCCCTCTACGTCACCTCCAGTCATTCGACCAAAGACCAACGAGAAAGGAGAAACCAAGGGTGTAGTGGTGACTGAATTATAATTTAAAAAATATGCACCTGCCTTAAAAACAGGGCGGGCCGTGGACTGATCACACAACAGAAGAAAGGAATTTATCAGGTAAGCATAAATTATGTTTTCTTCTGTTATGTGTGATCAGTCCACGGGTCATCATTACTTCTGGGATACCAATACCAAAGCAAAAGTACACGGATGACGGGAGGGATAGGCAGGCTCATTATACAGAAGGAACCACTGCCTGAAGAACCTTTCTCCCAAAAATAGCCTCCGAAGAAGCAAAAGTGTCAAATTTGTAAAATTTGGAAAAAGTATGAAGCGAAGACCAAGTTGCAGCCTTGCAAATCTGTTCAACAGAGGCCTCATTCTTAAAGGCCCAAGTGGAAGCCACAGCTCTAGTGGAATGAGCTGTAATTCTTTCAGGAGGCTGCTGTCCAGCAGTCTCGTAGGCTAAACGTATTATGCTACGAAGCCAAAAAGAGAGAGAGGTAGCAGAAGCTTTTTGACCTCTCCTCTGTCCAGAATAAACGACAAACAGGGAAGAAGTTTGGCGAAAATCTTTAGTTGCCTGCAAGTAGAACTTGAGGGCACGAACTACATCCAGATTGTGTAGAAGACGTTCCTTCTTTGAAGAAGGATTTGGACACAAGGATGGAACAACAATCTCTTGATTGATATTCCTGTTAGTGACTACCTTAGGTAAGAACCCAGGTTTAGTACGCAGAACTACCTTGTCTGAGTGAAAGATCAGATAAGGAGAATCACAATGTAGGGCTGATAACTCAGAGACTCTTCGAGCCGAGGAAATAGCCATTAAAAATAGAACTTTCCAAGATAACAATTTTATATCAATGGAATGAAGGGGTTCAAACGGAACACCCTGTAAAACGTTAAGAACTAAGTTTAAACTCCATGGCGGAGCAACAGTTTTAAACACAGGCTTGATCCTAGTTAAAGCCTGACAAAAGGCTTGGATGTCTGAATTTTCTGACAGACGCCTGTGAAACAAGATGGACAGAGCTGAAATCTGTCCCTTTAATGAGCTAGCCGATAAACCCTTTTCTAAACCTTCTTGTAGAAAAGACAATATCCTAGGAATCCTAACCTTACTCCAGGAGTAATCTTTGGATTCACACCAGTATAGGTATTTACGCCATATTTTATGGTAAATCTTTCTGGTAACAGGCTTCCTAGCCTGTATCAGGGTATCAATAACCGACTCAGAAAAACCACGTTTTGATAAAATCAAGCGTTCAATTTCCAAGCAGTCAGCTTCAGAGAAGTTAGACTTTGATGTTTGAATGGACCCTGAATCAGAAGGTCCTGTCTTAGAGGTAGAGACCAAGGCGGACAGGATGACATGTCCACTAGATCTGCATACCAAGTCCTGCGCGGCCATGCAGGCGCTATTAGAATCACTGATGCTTTCTCCTGTTTGATTTTGGCAATCAATCGAGGAAGCAGCGGGAAGGGTGGAAACACATAAGCCATCCTGAAGTTCCAAGGTGCTGTCAAAGCATCTATCAGAACCGCTCCCGGATCCCTGGATCTGGATCCGTAGCGAGGAAGTTTGGCGTTCTGGCGAGACGCCATGAGATCTATCTCTGGTTTGCCCCAACGTTGAAGTATTTGGGCAAAGACCTCCGGATGAAGTTCCCACTCCCCCGGATGAAGAGTCTGGCGACTCAAGAAATCCGCCTCCCAGTTCTCCACTCCCGGGATGTGGATTGCTGACAGATGGCAAGAGTGAGACTCTGCCCAGCGAATTATCTTTGATACTTCTATCATTGCTAGGGAGCTTCTTGTCCCTCCTTGATGGTTGATGTAAGCTACAGTCGTGATGTTGTCCGACTGAAACCTGATGAACCCCCGAGTCTTTAACTGGGGCCAAGCTAGAAGGGCATTGAGAACTGCTCTCAATTCCAGAATGTTTATTGGCAGGAGACTTTCCTCCTGACTCCATTGTCCCTGAGCCTTCAGAGAATTCCAGACAGCGCCCCAACCTAGAAGGCTGGCGTCTGTTGTTACAATTGTCCAGTCCGGCCTGCTGAACGGTATCCCCCTGGACAGATGTGGCCGAGAAAGCCACCATAGAAGAGAGTTTCTGATCTCTTGATCCAGATTCAGAGTGGGGGACAAATCTGAGTAATCCCCATTCCACTGACTCAGCATGCACAATTGCAGCGGTCTGAGATGTAGGCGTGCAAAGGGAACTATGTCCATTGCTGCTACCATTAAGCCGATCACCTCCATGCATTGAGCTACTGACGGGAGTTGAATGGAATGAAGGACATGGCATGCATTTAGAAGCTTTGTTAATCTGTCTTCTGTCAGATAAATCTTCATTTCTACAGAATCTATAAGAGTCCCCAAGAATGGAACTCTTGTGAGAGGAAAGAGAGAACTCTTCTTTTCGTTCACTTTCCATCCGTGCGACCTTAGAAATGCCAGAACTAACTCTGTATGAGAGTTGGCAGTTTGAAAGCTTGAAGCTTGTATCAGAATGTCGTCTAGGTACGGAGCTACCGAAATTCCTCGCGGTCTTAGTACCGCCAGAAGGGCACCCAGAACCTTTGTAAAGATTCTTGGAGCCGTAGCCAATCCGAATGGAAGGGCTACAAACTGGTAATGCCTGTTTAAGAAGGCAAACCTTAGATACCGGTAATGATCTTTGTGAATCGGTATGTGAAGGTAAGCATCCTTTAAATCCACTGTGGTCATGTACTGACCCTCTTGGATCATGGGTAAGATTGTCCGAATAGTTTCCATTTTGAACGATGGAACTCTTAGGAATTTGTTTAGGATCTTTAAATCCAAGATTGGTCTGAAAGTTCCCTCTTTTTTGGGAACCACAAACAGGTTTGAGTAAAACCCTTGTCCTTGTTCCGACCGCGGAACCGGATGGATCACTCCCATTAATAATAGATCTTGTACACAGCGTAGAAACGCGTCTTTCTTTATTTGGTTTGTTGACAACCTTGACAGATGAAATCTCCCTCTTGGGGGAGAGGATTTGAAGTCTAGAAGGTATCCCTGAGATATGATCTCTAGCGCCCAGGGATCCTGGACATCTCTTGCCCAAGCCTGGGCGAAGAGAGAGAGTCTGCCCCCCACTAGATCCGGTCCCGGATCGGGGGCCCTCGGTTCATGCTGTCTTTGGGACAGCAGCAGGTTTACTGGCCTGCTTGCCCTTGTTCCAGGACTGGTTAGGCTTCCAGCCTTGTCTGTAACGACCAACAGCTCCTCCCTGTTTTGTTGCAGTGGAAGTTGGCGCTGCTCCTGCTTTGAAATTCCGAAAGGGACGAAAATTAGACTGTCTAGCCTTAGCTTTGGCTTTGTCTTGAGGTAGAGCGTGGCCCTTACCTCCTGTAATGTCAGCAATAATTTCTTTCAAACCGGGCCCAAATAAAGTTTGCCCCTTGAAAGGTATACTAAGTAATTTGGACTTAGAAGTTACATCAGCCGACCAGGATTTTAGCCACAGCGCTCTGCGTGCCTGAATGGCGAATCCTGAATTCTTAGCCGTAAGTTTGGTTAAATGTACTACGGCCTCCGAAATGAATGAATTAGCTAGTTTAAGGACTCTAAGCCTGTCCGTAATGTCGTCCAGCGTAGCTGAACTAAGGTTCTCTTCCAGAGACTCAATCCAAAATGCTGCCGCAGCCGTGATCGGCGCGATGCATGCAAGGGGTTGTAATATAAAACCTTGTTGAATAAACATTTTCTTAAGGTAACCCTCTAATTTTTTATCCATAGGATCTGAAAAAGCACAGCTATCCTCCACCGGGATAGTGGTACGCTTAGCTAAAGTAGAAACTGCTCCCTCCACCTTAGGGACCGTTTGCCATAAGTCCCGTGTGGTGGCGTCTATTGGAAACATCTTTCTAAATATTGGAGGGGGTGAGAACGGCACACCGGGTCTATCCCACTCCTTAGTAACAATTTCAGTTAATCTCTTAGGTATAGGAAAAACGTCAGTACTCGCCGGTACCGCAAAGTATTTATCCAACCTACACATTTTCTCTGGTATTGCAACAGCGTTACAATCGTTGAGAGCTGCTAAGACCTCCCCTAGTAATACACGGAGGTTTTCCAATTTAAATTTAAAATTTGAAATATCTGAATCCAATCTGTTTGGATCAGAACCGTCACCTACAGAATGAAGCTCTCCGTCCTCATGCTCTGCAAGCTGTGACGCAGTATCAGACATGGCCCTAGAATTATCAGCGCACTCTGTTCTCACCCCAGAGTGATCACGCTTGCCTCTTAGTTCTGGTAATTTAGCCAAAACTTCAGTCATAACAGTAGCCATATCTTGTAATGTTATTTGTAATGGCTGCCCAGATGTACTAGGCGCCATAATATCACGCACCTCCCGGGCGGGAGATGCAGGTACTGACACGTGAGGCGAGTTAGTCGGCATAACTCTCCCCTCGCTGTTTGGTGAAATTTGTTCAATTTGTACAGATTGGCTTTTATTTAAGGTAGCATCAATACAGTTAGTACATAAATTTCTATTGGGCTCCACCTTGGCATTGGAACAAATGACACAGGTATCTTCCTCTGAATCAGACATGTTTAACACACTAGCAATAAACATGCAACTCGGTTACAATTTTATTTAATAAAAACGTACTGTGCCTCAAGAAGCACTAAACAATTAAATGACAGTTGAAATAATGAACTGAAAAACAGTTATAGCATCACTCTTAACAAACAACACAACTTTTTAGCAAAGGTTTGTTCCCATTAGTAAAATAACACTAATTAAATTTTAAACAACGTTTTAAATCACAGTCACTATATAAGTCTCACAGCTCTGCTGAGAGAATCTACCTCCCTTCAAAGAAGTTTGAAGACCCCTGAGTTCTGTTAGAGATGAACCGGATCATGCAGAAAAACTGACTGGAAATTTTTGATGCGTAGCAAAGAGCGCCAAAAACGGCCCCTCCCTCTCACACACAGCAGTGAGAGAGAAACGAAACTGTCATAATTAACACAAGCAAACTGCCAAGTGGAAAATAATGCCCAAATACTTATTCACTCAGTACCTCATTAATGCAAACGATTCTACATTCCAGCAAAAACGTTTAACATGAAAAATACCTAATAAAAGGTTTAATGTACTTTTACAGAGTAATTCCGGTGAAATACCATCCCCAGAATACTAAAGTGTAGAGTATACATACATGTTCATTATAACGGTATGGCAGGATTTTTTCATCAATTCCATTCAGAAAATAACAACTGCGACATACCTCAATGCAGATTCAACTGCCCGCTGTCCCCTGATCTGAAGCTTTTACCTCCCTCAGATGGCCGAGAAACAGCAATATGATCTTAACTACTCCGGTTAAAATCATAAGAAAAACTCTGGTAGATTCTTCTTCAAACTCTGCCAGAGAGGTAATAACACGCTCCGGTGCTATTGTAAAATAACAAACTTTTGATTGAAGTTCTAAAAACTAAGTATAATCACCATAGTCCTCTCACACCTATCTAGTCTTTGGGTGCAAGAGAATGACTGGAGGTGACGTAGAGGGGAGGAGCTATATAGCAACTCTGCTGGGTGAATCCTCTTGCACTTCCTGTAGGGGAGCAGATAATATCCCAGAAGTAATGATGACCCGTGGACTGATCACACATAACAGAAGAAAAGCTTATAGAAGGCGTCATTTGGTATCGTATTCCCCTCTGGGCTTGGTTGGGTCTCAGCAAAGCAGATTCCTGGGACTGTATAGGGGTTAAATGTAAAAACGGCTCCGGTTCCGTTATTTTAAGGGTTAAAGCTTCCAAATTTGGTGTGCAATACTTTTAAGGCTTTAAGACACTGTGGTGAAATTTTGGTGAATTTTGAACAATTGCTTCATACTTTTTCGCATTTTCAGTAATAAAGTGTGTTCTGTTTAAAATTTAAAGTGACAGTAACGGTTTTATTTTAAAACGTTTTTTGTGCTTTGTTGACAAGTTTAAGCCTGTTTAACATGTCTGAACCATCAGATAAACGATGTTCTATATGTATGAATGCCAATGTGTCTCCCCATTTAAATATATGTGATAATTGTGACATGGTGTCCAAACAAAGTAGGGACAATGATGCCACAGATAATAATAGTGCCCAAGATGATTCTTCAGATGAGGGGAGTAAGCATGGTACTGCATCACCCCCTTCTGTGTCTACACCAGTTTTGCCCACACAAGAGGCCCCTAGTACATCTAGTGCGCCAATACTTATTACTATGCAACAATTAACGGCTGTTATGGATAATTCTATTAAAAATATTTTATCTAAAATGCCTACTTATCAAAGAAAGCGCGATTGCTCAGTTTTAAACACTGAAGAGCAAGAGGACGCTGATGATAACGCTTCTGACATACCCTCACACCAATCTGAAGGGGCCAGGAGGGAGGTTTTGTCTGAGGGAGAAATTTCAGATTCAGGGAAAATTTCTCAACAAGCTGAACCTGATGTTGTACCATTTAAATTTAAATTAGAACATCTCCGCGCACTGCTTAAGGAGGTGTTATCTACTCTGGATGATTGTGACAATTTGGTCATTCCAGAGAAATTATGTAAGATGGACAAGTTCCTAGAGGTTCCGGTGCCCCCCGATGTTTTTCCTATACCCAAGCGGGTGGCGGACGTAGTAAACAAGGAATGGGAAAGGCCCGGCATACCTTTTGTGCCTCCCCCTATATTTAAGAAATTATTTCCTATAGTCGACCCCAGAAAGGACTTATGGCAGACAGTCCCTAAGGTCGAGGGGGCGGTTTCTACTCTAAACAAACGCACTACTATTCCCACAGAAGATAGTTGTGCTTTTAAAGATCCTATGGATAAAAAATTAGAGGGTTTGCTTAAAAGAATGTTTGTTCAGCAAGGTTACCTTCTTCAACCAATTTCATGCATTGTTCCTGTCACTACGGCAGCGTGTTTCTGGTTCGAAGAACTAGAAAAGTCGCTCGATAAGGAATCTTCGTATGAGGAGATTATGGACAGAGTTCATGCACTTAAATTGGCTAACTCTTTTATTCTAGATGCCGCTTTGCAATTAGCGAGATTAGCAGCGAAAAATTCAGGGTTTGCTATCGTGGCGCGCAGAGCGCTCTGGCTAAAGTCTTGGTCAGCGGATGTGTCTTCCAAGACAAAATTGCTTAACATCCCTTTCAAGGGCAAAACACTGTTTGGTCCTGATTTGAAAGAGATTATTTCAGACATCACCGGAGGAAAGGGCCACGCCCTTCCTCAGGATAGGTCTCTTAAGGCTAGAAATAAGCCTAATTTTCGTCCCTTTCGCAGAAACGGACCAGCCTCTACTCCTACATCCTCTAAGCAAGAGGGTAATACTTCTCAACCCAAACCAGCCTGGAGACCGATGCAAGGCTGGAACAAGGGTAAGCAGGCCAAGAAGCCCGCCACTGCTACCAAAACAGCATGAAGGGATGGCCCCCGATCCGGGACCGGATCTGGTGGGGGGCAGACTTTCTCTCTTTGCTCAGGCCTGGGCAAGAGATGTTCAGGATCCTTGGGCACTAGAAATAGTTTCTCAAGGTTATCTCCTGGAATTCAAGAAACTACCCCCAAGGGGAAGGTTCCACAGGTCTCAATTATCTTCAAACCAAATAAAAAGACAGGCATTCTTACATTGTGTAGAAGACCTGTTAAGGATGGGAGTAATTCATCCAGTTCCAATAAGAGAACAAGGGATGGGGTTCTACTCCAACCTGTTCATAGTTCCCAAAAAAGAGGGAACGTTCAGACCAATTCTAGATCTCAAGATCCTAAACAAATTTCTCAGGGTTCCATCGTTCAAAATGGAAACCATTCGAACGATCCTTCCTACCATCCAGGAAGGTCAATTTATGACCACGGTGGATTTAAAGGATGCGTACCTCCATATTCCTATCCACAAGGAACATCATCAGTTCCTAAGATTCGCTTTTCTGGACAAGCATTACCAGTTTGTGGCACTTCCTTTCGGATTAGCCACTGCTCCGAGAATTTTCACAAAGGTACTAGGGTCCCTTCTAGCGGTTCTAAGACCAAGGGGCATTGCAGTAGTACCGTACTTGGACGACATCCTGATTCAAACGTCGTCTCTGTCAAAAGCAAAGGCTCATACGGACATCGTCCTAGCCTTTCTCAGATCTCACGGATGGAAAGTAAACATAGAAAAAAGCTCTCTTTCCCCGTCGACAAGAGTTCCCTTCTTGGGAACAATAATAGACTCCTTAGAAATGAGAATTTTTCTGACAGAGGTCAGAAAATCAAAACTTCTAAGCTCTTGTCAAGTTCTTCATTCTGTTCTTCGTCCTTCCATAGCGCAGTGCATGGAAGTAATAGGATTGATGGTTGCAGCAATGGACATAGTTCCTTTTGCACGAATTCATCTAAGACCATTACAACTGTGCATGCTCAGACAGTGGAATGGGGATTATACAGACTTGTCTCCGACGATTCAAGTAGATCAAGGGACCAGAGATTCACTCTGTTGGTGGCTGACCCCGGACAATCTGTCACAGGGAATGAGCTTCCGCAGACCAGAGTGGGTCATTGTCACGACCGACGCCAGTCTGGTGGGCTGGGGCACGGTCTGGGAACCCCTGAGGGCTCAGGGTCTATGGTCTCGGGAAGAATCTCTTCTCCCGATAAACATTCTGGAACTAAGAGCGATATTCAATGCTCTCAAAGCTTGGCCTCATCTAGCAAAGGCCAAATTCATAAGGTTTCAATCAGACAACATGACGACAGTTGCATATATCAACCATCAGGGGGGAACAAGGAGTTCCCTGGCGATGGAGGAAGTGACCAAGATAATTCAATGGGCGGAGGATCACTCCTGCCACTTGTCTGCAATCCACATCCCAGGGGTGGAAAATTGGGAAGCGGATTTTCTGAGTCGTCAGACATTCCATCCGGGGGAGTGGGAACTCCACCCGGAAATCTTTGCCCAAATAACTCAATTATGGGGCATTCCAGACATGGATCTGATGGCGTCTCATCAGAACTTCAAGGTTCCTTGTTACGGGTCCAGATCCAGGGATCCCAAGGCGACTCTAGTAGATGCACTAGTAGCACCTTGGACCTTCAACCTAGCTTATGTTTTCCCACCGTTTCCTCTCATTCCCAGGCTGGTAGCCAGGATCAACCAGGAGAGGGCTTCGGTAATCTTGATAGCTCCTGCGTGGCCACGCAGGACTTGGTATGCAGACCTGGTGAATATGTCATCGGCTCCACCATGGAAGCTACCTTTGAGACAGGACCTTCTTGTTCAAGGTCCATTCGAACATCCGAATCTGGTTTCTCTCCAACTGACTGCTTGGAGATTGAACGCTTGATTTTATCAAAGCGTGGGTTTTCAGATTCTGTAATAGATACTCTGATTCAGGCTAGAAAGCCTGTAACTAGAAAAATTTACCATAAGATATGGAAAAAATATATCTATTGGTGTGAATCTAAAGGATTCCCATGGAACAAGATAAAAATTCCTAGGATTTTATCCTTTCTACAAGAGGGTTTGGAGAAGGGATTATCTGCAAGTTCTCTGAAGGGACAGATTTCTGCGTTATCTGTTTTACTTCACAAAAGGCTGGCAGCTGTGCCAGACGTTCAAGCGTTTGTTCAGGCTCTGGTTAGAATCAAGCCTGTTTACAGATCTTTGACTCCTCCCTGGAGTCTTAATCTAGTTCTTTCAGTTCTTCAAGGGGTTTCGTTTGAACCCTTACATTCCGTAGATATTAAGTTATTATCTTGGAAAGTTCTGTTTTTGGTTGCAATTTCTTCTGCTAGAAGAGTTTCTGAGTTATCTGCTCTGCAGTGTTCTCCGCCCTATCTGGTGTTCCATGCAGATAAGGTGGTTTTGCGTACTAAGCCTGGTTTTCTTCCGAAAGTTGTTTCCAACAAGAATATTAACCAGGAGATAGTTGTACCTTCTTTGTGCCCGAATCCAGTTTCAAAGGAGGAACGTTTGTTACACAATTTGGACGTAGTCCGTGCTCTAAAATTCTATTTAGAGGCCACTAAAGATTTCAGACAAACTTCTTCTTTGTTTGTTGTTTATTCTGGTAAAAGGAGAGGTCAAAAAGCAACTTCTACCTCTCTTTCTTTTTGGCTTAAAAGCATTATCCGTTTGGCATATGAGACTGCCGGACGGCAGCCTCCTGAAAGAATCACAGCTCACTCCACTAGGGCTGTGGCTTCCACATGGGCCTTCAAGAACGAGGCTTCTGTTGACCAGATATGTAAGGCAGCGACTTGATCTTCACTGCACACTTTTGCCAAATTTTACAAATTTGATACTTTTGCTTCTTCGGAGGCTATTTTTGGGAGAAAGGTTTTGCAAGCCGTGGTGCCTTCCATTTAGGTGACCTGATTTGCTCCCTCCCTTCATCCGTGTCCTAAAGCTTTGGTATTGGTTCCCACAAGTAAGGATGACGCCGTGGACCGGACACACCTATGTTGGAGAAAACAGAATTTATGCTTACCTGATAAATTACTTTCTCCAACGGTGTGTCCGGTCCACGGCCCGCCCTGGTTTTTTTAATCAGGTCTGATGAATTATTTTCTCTAACTACAGTCACCACGGTATCATATGGTTTCTCCTATGCATATTTCCTCCTGTACGTCGGTCGAATGACTGGGGTAGGCGGAGCCTAGGAGGGATCATATGACCAGCTTTGCTGGGCTCTTTGCCATTTCCTGTTGGGGAAGAGAATATCCCACAAGTAAGGATGACGCCGTGGACCGGACACACCGTTGGAGAAAGTAATTTATCAGGTAAGCATAAATTCTGTTTTTGTCTCTTTAGCAAAGTTCGGATTTACAGGAAGCTTTCTTGACTTTATTAAAAACTTATATAATCAGCCCTACACAAGGTTAACTGTAAATAATTTAATATCCTCTCAAATTGTATTGGATAGAGGAACCCGCCAGGGCTGCCCCCTTTCCCCTCTCCTCTTCAATCTCTGCATTGAACCTCTGGCAATCGCAATTAGGCAACAACTAGAAGGCATTAAAATTGAGAATTACGAAATAAAGTTAGCTTTGTATGCAGATGATATTCTTATATATTTATCAAACAGTAAAATTAATCTTCCTAAGCTACTACAAATTATTGACCAATTTGGCTCTTTTTCAGGCTACAAAGTAAATACTAAAAAGTCAGAATTACTCTGGCTCAGGAAAAACAACTCCTCTCCTAGCAATATCCCTTTTCATCTAGTTAAAGATTCATTCAAATATCTGGGTATTAACATTCCTAGTGACCCAAAAGATCTATACAAGCTTAATATTTTACCAATTATATTAACATTTAGAGAAAAGCTCAGAAATTGGGTGGGTTTACTACTCTCTATTTCTGGACGGATAGCACTTTTTAAGATGGTCCTCTTTCCTAAGTTGCTTTACGTTCTACAGAACACAGCGATAATGCTTTTAGAAAGGGATATATGAATAATAAATAGCCTGCTCAGAAGGTTTATCTGGCAAAAAGCCAGGCCGAGAATCTCACTGAATAAATTGTCATCTTCTAAATCCTATGGAGGCTTTGCATTACCAGATATCAGGTTGTATAATTTGGCTTTTCTAGCGCGATTTGTAGCTGACTGGATCTTCTCCAAAGATTATGTCTTGAATAATAAACTTGAAGAAAAAATCTGTTATCCATATGTACCCATAGCTCTTTTACACTGCGAACCGAAAGAGTGGCCAGCTAACATTAGAGCACTTAAAATGCTCTCAAACCCCCTGAGGGCCTGGAGGAGAATAGGGAAGCTCATGGACTTAAACTGTCAGATATCTCAATATTTACCTCTAATAGGCAACCCTAAATTTCAGGCAGGCCTTGATTCAGCTGTGTTTAAACACTGGCACACTTTAGGTTTAGACAAACTTATACAACTTGTGGATCAAGAGAGAAAATGTATTAAAACATTTGATGAACTTAAAAATAACTTTAACCTCTCCAACAAAGATTTTTTCGCATATTTACAGGCAAGGCACTATATCACAGATATCATGAGGGCAGTTAACTGGCGCTGGGACCTAGGAAGTTTAGAGGGCTGGCTCACCCTGGTAAGGAATGGGTTGATGTCAATCACTCCATGTTACCATCTACTGGGGGAAGGCAAAGGGAAGCATCTTCTTGAAAAACTAACCCAGGACTGGAATCTAGTCCTGGTACAGGACCATATTGACAGCCGATTCATAAAAACATCTATCTGTAGGATATCTCAAGCTACAATCTCAGCTACCTGGAGAGAAGCTCATCTGAAACTCATTCACAGATATTATTATACCCCTGAGAAAGCATTTAAGTTTAAGAATTTAAATTTTGATAAATGTCCCAAATGCTCTAAGGAGGCTGCAGATTTGAGACACATGATCTGGGACTGCCCACTGATTAGACAGTGTTGGTTTAAAGTTGAATTCTGGGTAAAAACGTCACTTGGAATCTCCCCTCTGGGTCTATCATTGATCCAGATTATATTTTGTTTAAATAACCAAGAAGAACATATCCCCAATGAAAGGTTAATTACCTCAATTATTTTAGCAGTCAGGTATTTAATTTTTAAGAAATGGAAGTCAAGAAATTTACCAACAGTTCCAGAGATTAAAAACTTTCTTAAAAAGCAATGTATCTTAGAGCAGCGAGAAACCAACATTGATAAGGAACTTGATATCCAATCCTTCCTTAAAAATTGGGCACCATTTATCAAATCACTTACAGCGCCAGAGATTGACCAAATAATATTTCCCTTCCAGAATTCAGAAATGGTACTATTGGGAATATGGTAAAGTGAGGTTTATCCTAATTTCTCTCTCTCTCCCCTTGGTGTGGTGTTAGAGGATCTTCCTTCCTCTTTACAAATTTTTTTTTTTTTTTTTGTTGCTCTCTCGCAAGATTAACCTTGAACATGTTGATATTATCGTGACTTGAGATAGCCTAGGATCTTACTAACAAGATATGAGTCATAATGTATATTCCCTGAGTTAACGATATATGCTTAGAGGAGGAGGGGGAGGGGGGAGAGGGAAAGATTGCTCTTGGACCTGTTCTTGGTCATTGTTTATGATGTTGTTGATCCCGTTGGGGGGGAGGGGAGGGAAAGGGGAAAAAAAATGGTAAAATATACTCCAACAGATTCCTATATAATAGGGGGCGCCCTAAATGATAATAATATATCAGACCTAGTGAGGTATAAAATGAACGATAGATCAATTAAATTAATACTTTAAATCAGTTGTTGTACTAAATATCGCACATAAATAAAAACAATAGGTAATGCTTCAATAATTCCAAATAAATAAAAACAATAGGTAATGCTTCAATAATTCCAAATATACAAATAAAAAGTCTCTGAGGAGTGGAAATAGAGGGTGATCTTTAGGCAGCAATCTGTAGAGAACCCGGCCTGGATCCTATAGGGATGATCTACAAAACAGAAAGAGACAGATGCGCCACATGGCCCAATATTGTTTGTTCAACACAATAATTATGGTCTAGTCGTGCCAGTATAAACTCACAATTTGGAATGCACTTCAGTTAGTGCAATAGAAGCAGTCTGGGATTAATCACAGTCACCCAGCAGACCGACCTCTAGGGTAGAATGGAATAATCTGTAGTGGAAATATAAAGAGACACAGGGGTGCCTATATGGCCTAGTACAGTTTGGTCCCAAGATATATTACTCTATTTAAGTAATATACTCACAATTGGTAAAGCATCTCCAGTGATGCAAATCAGGCAGGATGGGATCAATACAGTCACCCAACAGACTATGACAGGGTTCCCACAGGAAGCAAACAGCATAGGTCCCAATGAAGGCCAAGGTTTGGTCCAAATAATGCACAAGAGCAAGTGTTTTATAAAAAAAGTAATATTTACTATATAAAAACAAGTAAAAACAAGCGACGCGTTTCTCAGCACACAGGCTGTTTCATCAGGCTTACAACATATAACTAAAACACTTGCTATTTATAGCCAACATATGTATCAGCTTTAATTGGACACACCTGTTAGGGGGGTGGCATGAAGAAATTTCTTTTTAGACTACCCTATCAGCATTCACTGTAGTGGATGACAAATGTAAATCACATTATAGATCATAACATTGTAATAAATGATGTATACCAGCAATAGTATTATTTGTTTATTTAATTCCCCAACTATGTATTCTCATATATATTTATATATCCATCCATTCATGAAAGAGAATTCCTTGTTGTGGGATCCAAAAGGATACTTTGAGAAAGCCTAGTGTAGTCTTTGCACCACTGACGCAGCATGCATAGTTGAAGAGATCTCATATGAAAATCGGGTAATTAGGATTGCATCTGATGCCGCAATCATCAGACCCAAAACTTCCATGCAGAAGGCGTAGGATTGGAAAAAAGACAAAAAGTTTCAAACATATTGACTGTAACTGATCTTCTTTGATTTGTCAAGGACAGTCTCATTTTTATCAAGTCTATAATGACTCCCAAATAAAGAGAGAAAGAGATTCTGCAACATTGATTGCAAATAAACAACAAATGCCTGTTAGTATGAGATTCTGCCAACAGTAAAAGAGGGAGCCTGTACCAAGATATTGTCCAGGTATGGTGCCACTGAAATACCCTGAGCTCTTATTACTGCCAAGAGAATTCCCAGTACTTTTGTAAAAATTCTGGGAGCAGTAGCCAAACCAAATGGGAGAGCACCAAATCTTAGAAACTGGTGAAGGTCTTTGTGGATAGAAAAATAAAAAAGGTAAGCATCCTTCAAGTCCAACGTGGAAATATATTATTCCTGCTGAACAAGAGGAAGAACAGTTTGAAAGGTTGCCATTTTGAAAGCAAGGACCCTAAGTCACTTGTCTAGAGTTTTTAAGTCCAGATTAGGCCTGAAAGTTCCCTCCTTTTTGGTAACTATGAAAAGGTTAGAGTTAAACCTCTGGTCTTGTTCTGAAAATGGAACTGGTACTATGGCTCCCATGAGTTCCAGATACTGAACAAAATTAAAAAAGGCTTGAGCTTTGACAGAGTTCTTTGGAACATGACACAGAAGAAACCTTCCTCTGGGAAGTCTTGATCTGAAATCTTATTATGTACCCTTGAGACACTTAAGTATCAAAGGATTCTACACAGATTGTGACCAGACCTTAAGAAAAGGTGTAATCTGCTCCATACCAAAAGAGAATCTGTATCCGGGGGTGCACCTTCATGCAGACTTGGTAGAGGAAGAAGGCTTTTTGGACTGCTTAGCCTTTTTTCAATTGGGATTAGATTTCCACAAGGGTCTGGAAGAATCCTGTTTTTGAGAACCTGTGGTTCCTAGATTGTCGTAAGTAATGAAAGCGACTAGTAGCTCTTTTCTTTCCCTTAGGCTTCATGTGGAAGAAAGTCTCCTTTACCTCAAGTCATGGTAGAGATAATAGCATCTAAAGCTGAACCAGATAAAGATAAAATCTTTCCTTGGAAAAGAAGACTTTTGAAACCATGATGTGAGCCACAAGGCTCTTCTGGTCAAAACTGATAACACCACATTTTTGCATTGATCTTAAATGGACAGTAAAGTCAAAATTAAACTTTCATGATTCAGATATAGAAGTAAATTAGAAAGTTGCTTAAAATTATATCCTTTATCAAATTTGCTTTGATCTCTTGGTATTATTGGTTGAAGACTAAACCTAGGTAGGCTAATGATGCTGAGCATGCACATGTCTACAGCAGTATATAGCAGCATTGTTTAAAGCAATGTATAACATTGCTATAAACAATGAAACAAACACTGCTGCCAGATGGCTTAAGACACATGCACATTACTGAGCTAACTTTTTAACAAAAGATACCAAGAGAATTAAGCAAAATTGATAATAGAGGGGGCCTGTCCAAGCTCTGACCAAGATGGCTGCTTATTAATTACGGCTGCAAAAAGGAGCTGATAAATTTGCTAACTATAGCTCATCAAGCCTAAAATTCATGTCTTTTTAAACGTTTATGTGATGACTTTTCCTTGAGGAGCAGACTTCTA
The DNA here is from genome assembly GCF_027579735.1 of Bombina bombina. Lineage (NCBI taxonomy): Eukaryota > Metazoa > Chordata > Amphibia > Anura > Bombinatoridae > Bombina > Bombina bombina. Next base: position 1,081,183,502 of record NC_069500.1, on the reverse strand, counting down.
CAGCTATTACATGGGCTTTCAGATCGGCAGCCCAGATATGCTATTATGGAGGCCTAATAACAATCTAACCCTCAACAGCTCTCCCTATTTTCCTGGTCAGCCGGGTTACACAGTCGTAAGCACTGAATTAAAAATACAGGACCTAGAGGGACCCTCTCCTGAAAACAACTCAGAGATGCATAGTGCAGCCGACAGCTCTGCAAGAACAGAGCAGCTAGCAAGGAGTGACATGGCGCACTGTCCTGGGCTGCGACAGACACAGAGACACGAGCTGAGACATCTTACCTCACAGTGGATAATGGAGGGAAAGCAATAACATCAAACCAGGCGAAACGAAGAGAGGGGCCAACAGATACAATCAAATTCTGCTTTGTTTGGAGATTCTGTTTAAATTAATGGTAACTTGCGGCCGCAAGTATTGTACTCTGTGTCATCACCTCTTCCCACCCTCTTCTATGCAGACCAACTAGATTTAAATTGGGACCCTGGTGGGATACCTCTGGAAAACAGAATAAGGAGCCTTTGGTCTTCCCGAAAGCTGGAGTGGGATAGTTTTGCATTATCTCACACCATAGAAGTTTATAACATGTTCACCTATCTAAACGCTATGAACTCTGACAGTTTTATTATCTCTACCATATAGAATGTTCATTTAAAATGTCCAATTAAGTTGGTAAGCCTCTAGTTTAGGGGTTATAGGAAATATATAATAAAATAAATATATAATAAAATAAATATATAATAAAATATATATATATATATATATATATATATATATATATATATATATATATATATATATATATATATTATAGTTTTGCCCCATTTGTTCAGCTTGACATTCTATATATGACCAAAATCATATGTGACTACTATGTAGGCTACTATGACAATGTCTGTAGTGCACAATAGAATTTTCCCTTATGTGTGGGTTTATTTTGATCATATAAAGAGTGTACTAAATTCCTAGGTTTGGATAAACAAGTTCAGCCCATTTCAAAATTGTCTCACCTAATCTATGCCCAATATGGTATTCTCTTATCTATAGTAAATATACAAGCTACAATGCGTCACTACTTTATTCTACAGTTTGGGGGGGGGGGGGGGAGAATGATCACCAAAGTCGGATTTGTGTTGGATTTGTAGTCCAAGTTCTGTGTCCAAATGTTATATGCAATTCAAAATTTTAAACATCTGAAAACCCTTGAGTCATAACCATATGTTTCCCTGCTAGAACTTTGATAGGTCTAAAAGTGGCCCCACTCAGATACCCTCATCTTAAATTATGAGCTATCTTGGCTTATTTATTTATTAATCTTTGGTTTAATTACTAAATCGACAAGTCCCTATAGACATATATACTAGGTCTATTCCTTTTGCCAAAGCCTTACAATCTTAAATATTAAGACACAGAGCTGTCCATGCTAAATTTTATTAGTTGATGATGGGCTGTAGACATATCTCTCCCTTATTTTAAAGCCATGTTGCAGTTGAGGTAAACAGCAGCTTACTATTAAGTTAATCACTAGGAATTACTTATCTATTAAGGCTTGCCTGTCCTTGGGAATAGGGCCCATACCCCGGTGGCAAAATGAAACTTTATAAATATTCCATGCTGTTGGTTTGTCTACTCTATATAATGGTAAGCCTGTATAAAAACGGATTTATCCAATATTAAATAGTTCTTCAGAGGGGCGGAGCTGGCCACGGACCAGCATGGCCGCATTAGATTAGAGCTCCGGATAGCCGACTCCTGCTGACCACCATAACGGCAATCCAGAGAGCTAAACAGCTAGGCACATAAGGGCATATTCCATACGAGGTCCAGAAGCACACACTGAACCTCATGGGGACCCGAATTACCTACGCAAGCCATAAGTATACCGAGTACAGCGCGGAGGCACTGACGCCACAACAACTCCAGCTCTGCAGAGGCCTAAGGACCACAGCACTGAACACACGCGCCGACATAAGCAGCATCAGAAAGGGGCAGAGAGTGAAAAAGGGCCCACACCTACCTAACCACCCCAGATAGGCACAGAGGGAAAGGCGATCAGAGGTCTATTCACAATGGAATACGAACAATCACAACCAGTATAAAAGGTAACGGACAGCGAATGGCCACATAAACCCCACTACTCTAAAAATATACATGAAGGCTCTGTGAGAGGGGACTTAACACTATGCACACATATCCGCAGTGACACTATAAAGGGGACTGAAAGGAGTATACCTAAATAACCACATAGAGGAATAGTCAGTTAAAGGGCAGCTGCAAACAAATAACTCAAACAGCAGGCAGCATAACTTGGTAAAAAGAAGAACTTCATACATTACGCAGCAACCTACCAAAAAGACACAAAGCTGCTGCCTTACAGGAATGAAAATTAAGCCTTCCATATCTAGGAAAAGCATATCTGCTGCATTACAGAGACTACCAATAAACAGTGGATCTATAGAGACCTAAGCCTACTAATAATAAAGCTATAGAAAGGAACAGGACACTGGGCATAAGCAGAGATATTGTTTGCTAGATAGGGATAGCTGCTGCACACTACGGACACTGCAGAACCTAGCTCCTCTGGTGGCGACAGTTAATTATCTACCATACTGCAGGCATGGCCTCCAGAAGACAGCAGAAACCTGATAAGAACCAAAAGACAGTGACCACACCAAGTGCTAAGATGAACACCTTTTTTTAAAGCAGTAGTTACTCCTCATACGCCAAAACTCTCATCACCAAACTCTCCTAACTGGGACACAGGCGAAGAAAGGGACTACACAGAAGAGAATCCTCAAGAAGAAGACTGCCCGCTAACCAGGGCAGATCTGAAGACATTGCCCTTAAAAGAGGATTTCTCGACCTTTATGCAACAGGTGAGCCAGCTGATCAAAGATGGTCTGGCAGATGTCAAAAAAGATATTACAGAGTTGGGTAACAGAGTGGTACAGCTCGAAGATTATGCCGAGGAACTCTCGGAATCTACAAACCTGACCACACTACAATTACAACATCAAACCACAGAGATAACTCAGCTACAAAGTCAAATAGAAGATTTGGATAACAGAGGACGCAGACAAAATCTAAGAATTAGGGAAATACCCAAAACTATCACGCCTACAGACCTGCAACGATACCTACAGAACCTATTCCGTTTTCTGCTGAACTCAAAACCAGAAGTCAATATAATGCTGGATAGAGCTCATAGAGCCTTGAGGCCGAAAACCACAACCCTCTGCACCACCTAGAGATGTCATACTGAAATGCCACTACTTCCAAGACAGAGAACATCTTAACCGCTGCAAGAAAGAAGTCACCAGTTCAATAACAGGGAACTCCCCTCCAAATATATGCAGACCTAAGCCCTCTCATATTAGCAAAACACAGAGGAATGGGATTCCTGACGGCACATCTGAGAGGCCTAGGCATACCGTACCGCTGGGGATTCCCCTTCTCCCTAAGGGCACTGAAAGACGATAAAGAAGTAACCTACAGAGACCTGGAAGACCTGGACAACTTTTGCACGCAGCTAAACATCCCTTCGCCAAAGATCCCTGCAGAAACTGGTAAAGATCAAGAAAAAGAAATGGCACAACACCAACCGCCGAAAGCACAAAGACAAAAGTGGACACTGGTCCAGAAAAAATCTAAATTCCTAGCCTCCGGACACCTACAAAGAGAGCCCAGCAATAAGGCACCACCTTGAAGAGATCAAAGATAGAACAGCTGGATTACCCTTGAGCATACTGAGACTCCTACTTAACGGCAGACATGATCTTTGCCAACAGTATCCCCCCCTGATTATCAAACAGTAATAAGGTTTTAAACCCGCAACCTTGACTTCCCCAAACAGATATACTAGCCAGAAAGGCAGCAATGAAACTGAGGGGAAAGACTTTCATATACCATTCTCTGGACCTAATCATAAGTAAGCAGCAGCAGACAGTTTGCTGCATCCCCCCACCCTTACCTAAATGAGACTGGCTCTGATAGGGCCTTCTCCATAACTTTCGTTTAGTATTGATTTGATTGAAATCGAAAGAGAGAGAACAGCACTCCATGAGATAGAACAGAAGCTGGAGTAACTTCCATGCATGTTCATTTTTATTGTAACTCCACAGGGTGCATGTTCTTTTTGCACACTATTTGCTCTTCGGTCACCCTAGGAGTAATGGGGAAACCAGACGTGGACTCCATGCACACATACCCTTAGAGAGATACAACTGCACCTCACTGACGAGGCCCATATTTCAGCGCTGGACTGTAATTGGGCAGGGTCAGACTGATATGCTACAGGATATTTTTTCTCTGAATGGACATAGTGTGCAAAAAGAACGTGCACCCTGAGGAGTTACAATAAAAATGAACAGGCATGGAAGTTATTCTGGCTCTTGTTCTATCTCACGGAGTGCTGTTCTCTCTCTTTCGATTGATTTGATTGAACTTGTTTTGTTAAATGTTCTAAAGTTAATTTATGTTTACTTGCTCATTCTAGCTCATCCACAGTAGCAATCCTATAGATGTTGTTGTTTACTAATATTGCCACAACAAACCTTTCCTTGTCTTCTGGGTCAGGGGGGAAACAAAGCCGCTTCTAGACTGCAGATCAACGCGCCAAGGTAAGCTAATGGACTATACACAACCACCCACACACAGTCACAATGCATAGAACTATACGTGTTATATCACAGAACACCAAATGGCTCAATTCCCCCCTCCAAGAGATCAATCGTATTGCGATGGTTTACAAGACAAAAAGGCTCAGTCATATTTATACAAGACACACACTTCCCTAAAAAAACAGAACCTAGTTCTCTTCAAGAGATTTTCCGACAGGATATTTTAAACTCTCATGACAAAAAGAGAAATGGGGTGGGAATATTTATACACCGTAATACCCCCTTTCAACTGATAAAAACTAAAACGGACAAAGAGGGTAGAATACTTATAGTAGTGGGCCTGCTTTTTAACAGACCGGTGACTTTGGTCAACGTATACGCGCCCAACTCCAATAGAACATCCTCCGGACTTAGTATATAAATGTTTCAGACAGCTGGGTCGAATAGATGTATGGAAGATTCAACACCCTCAACAAAAAAAAAATTATACATTTTACTCACACCCATGGGACACGTACTCATGGTTGGATTACCTATACATAGATCAATCAAACCTATCCCTCATAATAGACTCAGACATCCAGCCAATGACGTGGACTGACCACTCCATGGTCTCCATTTCTTTAACCTGGCCAGAGGCACCGGTCAATCCATTCATTTGGAGACTGGAGGAATTTCTTCTTCACCACCCACCAACCTGTCAATCCCTGAACACATCCATCACTGAATACTTCAAGCTGAACACTAACCCTGAAACACCACTCACACTATGGGAGGCACATAAGGCAGTTGTGAGGGGAGAATGTATCAAACATAAAGCGCACCTCAAAAAGAGACATAACACAGCGGTAGACTCCCTACTCACCAAATTACATGCCCTAGAGATAGAACATAAACACTCCCCGAAAGACTCAGAACTCTTATCTATCACGAAGAAGAGGACAGAACTAAATAACATACTCATATGGGAAGCACAGAGAAAAGCCTTAAAGTTGAGGAAAATCTTTTTCTACGAGGGTAATAGAATTGGATCACTGTTACCTAGGGCCTTGAGGATAAGAACTAGCCTGACTCGCATACATAAAATTAAAAAACAGAACGGTAAAGATACCTTCGATATCAAGGAAATAGCAGGCAGATTCAAAGATTTCTTCGCACACCTTTATAAATTTAAAAACCTGACTCCCAGACTCACCTCGAGGACATGCAATACATTCAGGCAGCAGGTTTAAACACTTTATCACAAGCTCAAATGAATGATTTGGACAAGCCAATCTTATTAAAATAAATTTTGACAGTGATCTCTCACCTCCCCACAGGCAAAAGCCCCGGCCTGGATGGATTTACTAACTCATACTACAAATCATTTAGACACCTAGCACCCCACCTTTTGACTTTATTCCAAACCATAGATGACACCTCAGGATTCTCACCCAATATGTTATCTGCCCACATTTCAGTAATCTTGAAGCCTGACAAACCACAAGAGCAACAGGGTAGCTATAGACCTATATCTTTACTTAATTCGGACATAAAGATTTTTGGTAAGATCCTCGCTAATCGCATCAACACAGTTTTAAACGAAATCATACATACGAACCAAGTGGGCTTTACACCATGCCGAGAAGCACAAGATAACACGATAAGAGCCCTGACCCTATCGACATATGCTAAACTCTATAACATACCAGCAGTACTAATGACGACTGGCACGGAAAAAGCATTCGATAGAACAAATTGGCAATTCTTAACAAAAACATTAGAGACATTCGGATTTGGTACAAGAATGATAAATAGAATTGGTAGCCTTTACTCACACCCCAGCGCGAGAGTAAGAGCAAATGGAATGCTTTCGGACCCTTTCCCTATCCAAAACAGTACGTGGCAGGGATGCCCCCTCTCACCCATTCTGTTTATCCCGACGATGGAGGTATGCGCCTCATATGTCCGCGCAAACCACAAGATAAAAAGGTATTACAATAGGACCCAACAAATTCAATAGCCATGTATTCAGATGACGTCCTTTTCTCTGTATCCTCCTCCACCGGCAATCTTAAGCGAGATTGATAGCTTCGGTAAATTCTCAAACTTTGTAGTAAACCAAACGACGACTGAATTCCACGGCCTCTCCTCTGTGTGCCCTCTACGTTTACAGACAGATTCAATTAAGTACTTAGGTATTTACCTCTCAACACGTTATTCCACCCTTTTAAGGAAAAACTATGAGACACTGGTCCACACAATACTCTAAAGTCTTAACACATGGGCAACCAAACCGCTCTCATGGTGGGGTAGGGTCCAATCAAGATGACGATATTACCCAAGATAATATACATCTTACAAGCACTGCCAATCCATCTCCCTACCTGGTTCCTAACACGTTTACAAAAACACTTACATTCATATATATGGGGGAAATCCGGTTGTTGGATCAGTGTAGCTGGGTCATTGCAATTCCCTAGCCTGTCTCAATCAGCACACAGGTGCTGCTTTTTTTTATTTTACTTGCACATTTTTTATCTTTGTCAATTATTTTGCAATATTGCACTAGGAGGCGCCCTCTTTTCTTTGTGATTATTTTTCACAGATGGTCATATGGGGGAAATGTAGACCTAGGGTCAACAGGAATACTCTCTACCGAGCCACAGTTAGGGGAGACATGGGGTTACCAAAGATTGAATACTACCGCTTGGTTACTCTCCAGAGAAATCTGGACTGGCACGGCTCGACCACACAAGGCCTGGGTTTCCATAGATTCTCACATATTGCAGGTCCCATATGTACGAGCACTATGCTGGGTTCCCCCAGATCTAAGGCCAAAACAATGAACAATTGGATATACACAAACACTTATTTAAGGAATGGGAAAAGATAAAGATGGCATACCCTCACATCTCATCAACCAGATCCCCTCTATTCCCAGTTGTCCTCAACACTGAGATGGTGGGGGGTTGGACAAAGGATTTAGAAGAATCACATAGTGGGGATACACAATCCCAATATGTAGGTTCACAGAGGAAGGGAAATTAAAAGACAGAAACAAACTATTTATTTATAAAATATTTTACCAGGAAGGATACATTGAGATTTCTCTCGTTTTCAAGTATGTCCTGGGACCACAAAACATTGTATTGATACAATAGGGTACAATAAAATACAAAAACAATAATAATACACAATATATGCAAACATTTAACATAGAGCAGGTACGAAATATTTAATCAACCATGACATGAGCATTCTGTTTTGAGATATGTATAGAGGGATCTCTTAAAGGATTTTAGGCTTGGGGAAGTTTTTAAAGTGTGAGGGAGGTCATTCCATAATTGTGGTGCTCTGTAGGAAAAGGAGGATCGAGCTGCTTTCTTTTTGTATTGAGGCAAGCTAAATAATGTGCTGTTATTGGATCGGAGGTTATAGGAGGTGGGAATAGCAGGGGAGAGCATTCTGCTCAGGTAGGGTGGGAGCTTCCCAGAAAGGCTCTTAAAAGACAAGGCAGGAAAGATGGAGGGTGCGTCTGGATTCCAGCGACAGCCAGTTTAGTTCTTTTAGCATGTCACAATGGTGGGTCCTGTAGTTACATTGTAGCACAAAGCGGCAGAACGAGTTATATAATGTATTTAGTTTATTAAGGTGAGTTTGCGGAGCAGGTGCATATACTATGTCCCCATAATCCAAGATAGGTATCAGCATTTGCTGTACAATCTTTTCCTTTACTGTAGGGCTGAGGCAAGATTTGTTTCTGTACAGGGCACCTAGTTTTGGATAAAATTTAGAGGCAAGTTTTTCTATGTGGAGTCCAAAAGATAGATTGGGGTCTAACAACATACCTAAGTATTTAAAAGAGTGGACTGCGGTCAGCGTGCAATTGGATTTTGTTTTGATGCGAAGATGGGAATTTTGTAATTTTTGTAATTTAGGTCCCGTTCCAAAGATCATTGTGACAGTTTTGTCTGTGTTTAGGAAGAGTGTTTTTCGAGATCCACTTTTCTACCTCTGTGAAATGGTCTCGGAGAACTGCTTCAAGCTGCGGCAGATCAGATTTGTTTGCATAGATTACCGTGTCGTCTGCGTACAGTTGAGGATTTGCAGACATTAGGCAAATCATTTATAAATAATGTGAATAGTAGGGGGCCGAGAATAGAACCTTGGGGAACACCACGTGACTGGGAGAGGGAGGGAGTCACTGTTAGAAACAGAGACATATTGTGATCGATCCGATACATATGATTTAAACCAGGTTAACGGGCGATCAGCAATACCAGAGATTTTTAGTTTGAGAAGTAGTATTTCATGGTCCACTGTGTCAAAAGCCTTAGCAAAATCAAGGAAAATAGCTCCAGTTAGGTCTCCTTGTTCCATGCCAGTTGGGATGTTGTTGCAAACTTTTAGGAGGGCAGTTGTAGTGGAGTGATTCGGTCTAAAACCTGATTGATCAGGGGTCAGATAGTTAGAAAGTTGATAATACTCGCATAATTGCGTATGGACGCATTTTTCTAAGATTTTTGACAATACAGGGAGCAATGATATAGGGCGATAGTTAGAAACCAAGGTTAACTCCCCACTTTTATGAATAGGCACTACTCTAGCAGTTTTCCAGAGTTTGGGTATGTATCCAGACACCAAGGATTCGTTAATTAGGGTTGTGACAGGCTTAGCAATTGCCGGCGCACTGAGCTTCAACAGTATTGCTGGGATTTGATCAGGTCCAGACTGGTTTTTCATTTTTAGATTATTGAGGTGTTTCTTAATGACATTGAAGGGTACAGGTCTAAAATTGAACTTCTCTATATTGGGTCTTTGCTCTTTTAGTGGGGCCTGATCCACATTTTTAGTTTCAGGATGCGTGCCATTTATTAGTTTGTCAATCAGGGTGGTGGAGCATCCGACAAAATAATTGTTAAAGGCATTTGCTACTTCTAAGGGGAGTTGCAGGTTTTGGTTATCCACATTGACAGTGGAGGGTTGGGAGTGGATTGGTGGATTTTGTAAGTTATTTATGAGTTTCCAAAACTTTCTAGGGTTAGATATATTATTGTGCAGATTTTCACAGAAATATTGTGCCTTAGTCAATTTTGTTTGTTTAGTACATATATTTCGCCATTGTCTATATACACAGTGATCATTCATAGAGCCAGTATGCTTGAACTTTGACCACAATGAATCCCGAAATTGGTACATTTGAATGAGGTCAGCTGTGATCCAATTCAAGTGTAACTAGAGACCATTGCTCACGGACGCTTTACACATTGGCTTAAATATGCACAACTACAGCATTTTCTATTAACCTCCCCGCACAAGACAGAATTCCTCCGCCCTTTGACACCCTTCGAAAAATTATGTGAGAGAGAAATAGTAAATCCAGAGCCCTCTATCAGTCTCCCGTCAACTGAACCCCAAAATACACATCTACCAAATTACACATCAAAGTGGGCACTTGGCCTTCACACAGACATTGATAATAAGGCCTGGAGTAAAATATTTCAGAGAACGAAAAAAAATCTTCCACATCACCACAGATACTTCAGTTGAACTATAAAATTTTATCACGCTGTTATTTAACACCGACAAGATTAAACACAATATATCCTGATTCTTCACAAATGTGCTGAAGGGGTTGCGGGGAACAGGGCAGCTTAATACACATGTATTGGGATTGTCCCATAATACAGAAATTTTGGAAAGAAATAGAAACATACCTGCAGAGATTAGTGGGGGACACACTTTTACTAACACCCAGAATAGCACTATTAAACGACACTCCCCCACATTCCCTGTAAGCTGAGATCCCTCCTAATACAGGTTGGCCTTAATGGAGCTAGGTCGCTGACTGCTTGGGCATGGAAAACACCAACATCTCCGACAAAGGAGATGTGGATCGAAAGAACGACAGAACTAAGGCCTAGAGAAATATGGTTTCTTAAAACGGAATAAACTGCCTTTCTTTCTAGACGCTAGATTTCTATGGGAAAGTATACACCTACCATCTACTCCACAATACACGAACACAGACACATTAACTCCACAGGCGCAAAATACTCTAGCAGAGATGGAGGCTCCCCCCTGACCCAGGGACAGGAAAAAAAGTCTTGATAACCTTGGATGAATGTTTGTTGAGGTATAGTTTATTTTCTGCACCACAGCGTCATAGTTTACAGGTTTATCCACTGGACAGTAGAAGGCACATAGGAGTGGAGCATGAAAAGAGGTACAGATCTTTATGTCTCCGAAGGATATTCAAAATCCAAGGTAACATTATCTATATGTGGTATGAGTCAACCATTGAGCACTAAATTTGTTAGTAGATTAGGATGTTTCAACTTATTATGGAACAATGTAACTTAGCAAAAGATTAGAAAATGTAACGTATCTGATGGAATGCCTGATAGGCCTTGTAAAATGGAAAAATATAATAAATAAAAAAAATAAAAAATAGTTCAATTATATTTTATATTGGCACTATAATAAAATTTATAAGTGACCTTTATGATAACAGGCTCCCTAAGAATATTTTTTACCCTATTAAAGGGTCATGATACTCAAATGTTGAAACACTTGAAAGTGATGCAGCATAGCCGTAAAAGCTGACTAGAAAATATCACCTGAACATCTCTATGTAAAAAAAGAAAGATATTTTACCTCAAAAATGTCCTAAGTATCCAAACCCCATTGCAAAGGACTTTAAGCAGCAAAACAGTATGTCTGAGAGACAAGAGACTGAGCCTCATGCACACTCCTGTAATTTCCCTATTCAGTTTAAGGAAGTTTACTATGAAATCTCATGAGAGTTAAGTCAAATCTTGTGAGATCACAGTAAAAGACCTCAACACTGTTGATGCCGATTGGCTGCAGCTCATTTCCTTATTTTTTTATAGTTACAGCTGGCCAGCAGCTGAAGTAAAACTTTTTACACAGAACTTACTCTGCTGAGCTTAGGAGATTGTGAGGTAAAATATATTCTTTTTTTACATAGATATGTTCAGGTGATATTTTTCTGTCAGCTTTATACAGTTATGCTGCATCAGTTTCAAGTGATTTAGCTAGTGATGCACCGAAATGGAAATTCTGGACCGAAACCGAATCCGAAAACGTATTTTTTTTCCAAATTATTTTTAAATATTTTTTTTTGTTTTTTTTGCATAATTAGACTATTTTATGAATGAATCTGAATTGAAAACCTGCAAGCAAATAAAGTAAAATAACCACACTTTTATTGAAAGCAACACACTAAAATTGGACAAAAATATCTTAATAATATGCTACACAATAATTTTACCAAGAACAAAAAAACGATAATGCCATTTTCAGCCAAAATGTTTCTGCGAGAAAAGAAAAGAAAAGAGAAAAAAGAAACACATATATACATATATTATTATTTATTTTTTTTTTGTCCTTTTAATCTCACCACATCAATATCTGGTGCATTGTGGGCTACTTCATATACTGTATTTTAAATCTTAGAGCCTGTTTTTTTTCTTTAACCAGATAAACAAAGGGCAACATGCCTTTCTGAGATTTTGGTTGCCCTTAATGATCTCAATATTTAACATGTTAATACCATAGTAACCTGGACCATATATGCCCGACAACAATCTAAATTTACAAAGCTCTTCAGTAATAATAGCTATACATATCTTATCTCTACAATAAGCTCTTTTAGTATTAATATACGTACCTGTAAGATCCAGAAAATACAAATACACTAGTCATATCTTTTCTGAATCATTTCTAGTAGCATGATAGTGGTAGCATATTATGCTCCTAAAAACATAATTTATGTAAGAATTTACCTGATAAATTAATTTCTTTCATATTGGCAAGAGTCCATGAGCTAGTGACGTATGGGATATACATTCCTACCAGGAGGGGCAAAGTTTCCCAAACCTCAAAATGCCTACAAAATACACCCCCCACCACACCCACAATTCAGTTTAACGAATAGCCAAGAAGTGGGGTGATAAGAAAGGAGCGAAAGCATCAACAAGGAATTAGAATAATTGTGCTTTATACAAAAAAAATCATAACCACCATAAAAAAGGACTCTTGCCAATATGAAATTAATTTATCAGGTAAATGCTTACATAAATTATGTTTTCTTTCATGTAATTGGCAAGAGTCCATGAGCTAGTGACGTATGGGATAGCAATACCCAAGATGTGGAACTCCACGCAAGAGTCCCTAGAGAGGGAGCGATAAAAATAAAGAGCCAATTCCACTGAAAAATTAATCCACAACCCAAATCAAAAGTTTTAATCTTATAATGAAAAAAACTGAAATTATAAGCAGAAGAATCAAACTGAAACAGCTGCCTGAAGTACTTTTCTACCAAAAACTGCTTCAGAAGAAGAGAAAACATCAAAATGGTAGAATTTCGTAAAAGTATGCAAAGACCACCAAGTTGCTGCTTTGCAAATCTGATCAACAGAAGCTTCATTCCTAAAAGCCCAGGAAGTAGAAACTGACCTAGTAGAATGAGCTGTAATCCTCTGAGGCGGAGATTTACCCAACTCCAAATAAGCATGATGAATCAAAAGACTTTAACCAAGATGCCAAAGAAATGGCAGAAGCCTTCTGACCTTTCCTAGAACCAGAAAAGATAACAAATAGACTAGAAGTCTTTCGGAAATCTTTAGTAGCTTCAACATAATATTTCAAAGCTCTTACCACATCCAAAGAATGTAAAGATCTCTCCAGAGAATTCTTAGGATTAGGACACAATGAAGGGACAACAATTTCTCTACTAATGTTGTTGGAATTCACAACCTTAGGTAAAAATTTAAATGAAGTCCGCAAGACCACCTTATCCTGATGAAAAATCAGAAAAGGAGACTCACAAGAAAGAGCAGATAATTCAGAAACTCTGCTAGCAGAAGAGATGGCCAAAAGGAACAATACTTTCCAAGAAAGTAATTTAATGTCCAGAGAATGCATAGGCTCAAACGGAGGAGCCTGTAAAGCTTTCAAAACCAAATTAAGACTCCAAGGAGAGATTGATTTAATGACAGGCTTAATACGAACCAAAGCCTGTACAAAACAATGAAAATCAGGAAGATTAGCAATTTTTCTGTGAAACAAAAACAGAAAGAGCAGAGATTTGTCCTTTTTTTCATGAAACTGTAAAATTCTAGGAATTCTAAAAGAATGCCAAGAGAAATTATGAGAAGAACACCATGAAATGTAAGTCTTCCAAACTCGGTAATAAATCTTTCTAGACACAGATTTACGAGCCTGCAACATAGTATTAATCACTGAGTCAGAGAAACCTCTATGACTAAGCACTAAGCGTTCAATATCCATACCTTCAAATTTAATGATTTGAGATCCTGATGGAAAAATGGGCCTTGAGATAGAAGGTCTGGCCTTAACGGAAGTGGCCAAGGTTGGCAACTGGACATCCGAACAAGATCCGCATACCAAAACCTGTGTGGCCATGCTGGAGCCACCAGCAGTAAAAACTAACGCTCCATTATGATTTTGGAAATCACTCTTGGAAGAAGAACTAGAGGCGGAAAGATATAAGCAGGTTGATAACTCCAAGGAAGTGTCAACGCATCCACTGCTTCAGCCTGAGGATCCCTGGACCTGGACAGATACCTGGGAAGTTTCCTGTTTAGATGAGAAGCCATCAAATCTATTTCTGGAAGCCGCCACATCTGAAAAAACACATATGGGTGAAGAGACCACTCTCCTGGATGTAAAGTCTGGCAACTGAGATAATCCGCTTCCCAATTGTCTATACCTGGGATATGGACCGCAGAAATTAGACAGGAGCTGGATTCCTCCCAAGCAAGTATCCAAGATACTTCTTTCATAGCTTGAGGACTGTGAGTCCCACCTTGATGATTGACATACGCCACGGTTGTGACATTGTCTGTCTGAAAACAAATAAACGGTTCTCTCTTCAGAAGAGGCCAATGTGGTAACATTTTATCACTGGAATATTCACTTAGCTGTTATTGGGATCCCTTCCCCCAGGTACACCTTTCTCTCTGAACTATAGACACTCCCATTGGTCTTTTTGAGTGGCATTTGATAAGCCACTCCCTTTTGAATTGGGTTATAAAATACTGTAACACCAGAGCCTCTGTCTCTTCTCTATTTTATCCTGCTCTTGCTAAAAGATGGATGATGTTGGACACAGAGAATCTGGCTAAGTATTTCTGGGATAATATTCTGGGTAGCAGTATTGCACAATTGGGGTTAGTGTAGAAGAGTTGCCCTGTATTAATTAAATTTTGGACTGTTTATCTGTAAAATAGATTTATATATATATACCTGTAAATATTTATCTTATTATTAACATATATTGATTCCTAAATAAACTGTTTGACAAATAATGGAGGACCCCTCATAGAGTTTATTTCACAATTTATCTGTGTTGGTTTTAGTGGTACCACCATAGAGATTTAGTATATTATATTTAGTAGAAAGTAGAGATATTTTAAATTAATAGATAACCACAGCCAAAACTGAAGAGCTCTGAGAATCACACAGAGTTCCAAAACATTGATTGGTAATCTCGCCTCTTGAGATTTCCAAACCCCCTGCGCTGTCAGAGATCCCCAGACAGCGCACCAACCTGAAAGACTCGCATCTGTTGTGATCACAGTCCAGGTTGAATGAACAAAAGAGGCCCCTTGAACTAAATGATGGTGATCTAACCACCAAGTCAGAGATAGTCGAACATTGGGATTTAAGGATATTAATTGTGATATCCTTGTATAATCCCTGCACCATTGATTCAGCATACAAAGCTGAAGAGGTCTCATGTGAAAACGAGCAAAAGGGATCGCGTCCGATGCTGCAGTCATGAGACCTAAAACCTCCATGCACATAGCTACTGAAGGGAATGACTGAGACTGTAAGGTTCCGACAAGCTACAACCAATTTCAGACGTCTTTTGTCTGTTAGAGACAAAGTCATGGATACTGAATCTATTTGGAAACCTAAAAAGTTTACCCTTGTCTGAGGAGTCAAAGAACATTTTGGTAAATTGAGCCTCCAACCATGTCTTTGAAGAAACACTAGTTGATTTGTGTGAGATTCTGCAGAATGTAAAAACTGAGCAAGTACCAAGATATCGTCCAAATAAGGAAACACCGCAATACCCCGCTCTCTGAGTACAGAGAGTAGGGCACCGAGAACCTTTGAAAAGATCCTTGGAGCCGTCGCTAGGCCAAAAGGAAGAGCAACAAACTGGTAATGCTCGTCTAGAAAAGAGAATCTCAGGAACTGATAGTGATCTGGATGAATCGGAATATGAAGATATGCATCCTGTAAGTCTATTGTGTACATATAATGACCTTTCTGAACAAAAGGCAGAATAGTCCTTATAGTCACCATTTTGAAAGTTAGCACTCTTACAAAACGGTTCAAAATTTTCAGATCCAGAACAGGCCTGAATGAATTTTCTTCTTTCTTTGGGACAATGAATAGATTTGAATAAAACCCCAGACCCTGTTACTGAAACGGAACTGGTATAATTACCCCTGAAAGCTCTAGATCTAAAACACACTTTAGAAAAGTCTGAGCCTTCACTGGATTTGCTTAACAAAAGGCAGAATAGTCCTTATAGTCACCATTTTGAATGTTGGTATTCTCACAGAATAGTCCAAAATGTTTAGATCCAGAACTGGTCTGAAAGAATTCTCCTTCTTTGGGACAATGAACAGATTTGAATAAAACCCCAGACCCCGTTCCTGAACAGGAACTGGCACAATTACCACAGATACCTCCAGGTCTGAAACACACTTCAGGAAAGCCTGAGCCTTTTCTGGGTTCACTGGAATGCGTGAGAGAAAGAAACTTCTCACAGGCGGTCTTACTTTGAAACCTATTCTGTACCCTTGAGAAACAATGTTCTGAATCTAATGATTTTGGATTGAATTGATCCAAACATCCTTGAAGAATTTTAGTCTGCCCCCTACCAGCTGAGCTGGAATGAGGGCCGCACCTTCATGCGGACTTGGGGGCTGATTTAGATCTTTTAAATGGCTTGGATTTATTCCAGACTGAAGAAGGCTTCCAATTGGAAAACGTTCCCTTAGGGGAAGGATCAGGTTTCTGTTCCTTATTTTGTCGAAAGGAACGAAAACTGTAAGCAGCCTTAAAATTTACCCTTAGATTTTTTATCCTGAGGCAAAAAAGCTCCCTTCCCCCCAGTGACAGTTGAAATAATTGAATCCAACTGAGAACCAAATAAATGTATTACCTTGGAAAGACAGAGATAGCAACGTTGATTTAGAAGTCATATCAGCATTCCAAGATTTAAGCCATAAAGCTCTTCTAGCTAATATAGCTAAATACATATCTGACATCAATTCTGATGATATCAAAAATGGCATCACAAATGAAATTAGCATGTTGAATTAACTTAACAATGCTATACACATTATGATCTGATACTTGTTGCGCTAGGGTTTCCAACCAAAAAGTTGAAGCAGCTGCAACATCAGCCAAAGAAATAGCAGGCCTAAGAAGATGACCTGAACATAAATAAGCCTTCCTTAGATAAGATTCAAGTTTCCCATCTAAAGGATCTTTAAAAGAAGTACTATCTACAGTAGGAATAGTAGTT
Source organism: Bombina bombina (assembly GCF_027579735.1). Lineage (NCBI taxonomy): Eukaryota > Metazoa > Chordata > Amphibia > Anura > Bombinatoridae > Bombina > Bombina bombina. The sequence goes on along the minus strand of NC_069500.1, from coordinate 1,081,166,305 downwards.
TAGCAAGAGTAGAAATGGCCCCATCAACTTTGGGGATCTTTTCCCAAAACTCCAATCTATCAGACGGCAAAGGGTACAGCTTCTTAAACCTTGAAGGAGTAAAAGAGGTACCCAGTCTATTCCTTTTCCTAGAAATTACATCTGAAATAGCATCAGGAACTGGAAAAACCTCTGGAATAACTACATGAGGTTTAAAAACTGAATTTAAACATTTACTAGTTTTAATATCAAGAGGATTAGTCTCCTCCATATCTAATGCAATCAACACCTCTTTCAATAAGGAACGAATATACTCCATTTTAAATAAGTATGAAGATTTGTCAGTGTCAATATATGAGGCCGAATCTTCTGAACCAGATAGATCCTAATCAGAGATAGATAAATCAGAATGTTGTCGGTTATTTAACTATTCATCAATTTTATGAGAAGTTTTAAAAGACCTTTTAAGTTTATTAGAAGGTGGTATGACAGACAAAGCCTTCTGAATAGAATAAGAAACAAATTCTCTCACATTAACAGGAATATCCTGAGCATTAGATGTTGAAGGAATAACAGGTAATGGATTACTACTAATGGAAATATTTTCTGCATGTAAAAGTTTGTCATGACAACTATCACAAAATTACAGCCGGAGGTACAGTTACCACAAGTTTACAACAAATGCACTTAGCTTTGGTAGAACCGACATCAGGCAGCAGGATTCCAATAGTGGATTCTGAGACAGGGTCAGATTGAGACATCTTGCAATATGTAAGAGAAAAAATAACATATAAAGCAAAATGATCAATTTCCTTATATGACAGTTTCAGGAATGTGAAAAAATGCAAACAGAATAAGCCTCTGAAAACCAGAAGCAAAAATACATGAAGACTTAAATAATGTCAAAAGTCTGGCGCCAAGTAGGACGTCCACAACTGACAAAATATTTTTGGCGCCAAAAACGTCTGCAACAAACACGAGCATCATAGATGACGCAACTACGTGAAAATTCTCAGCGCCAACTAAGACGCCGGAAATGACGAAAATACGTCAACAAACGTAATTTTCGCACCAAAAAAGTCTTGCGCCAAGAATGATGCAATAAATTATAGCATTTTGCGCACCCGTGAGCCTAACAACCCGCAATTTAGAAGAAAGTCAATTTGAAAATTTCAGGTAATCAAATATTTTTTTTATATGTGCATTTCCCAAAATGAAACTGACAGTCTGCAAAAAGGAAATATACTGATAAACCTGAATCATGGCAAATATAAGTACAAACATTATATTTAGAACTTTACATTTAAAGTGGCAAACCATAGCTGAGAGTGTCTTAATAAAGGAAAACATACTTACCAAAAGACACTCATCTACATAAAGTAGATAGCCAAACCAGTACTGAAACTGTAATCAGTAGAGGTAATGGTATATGAGAGTATATCGTCGATCTGAAAAGGGAGGTAGGAGATGAATCTCTATATGAAACAGATCCCCGTTAGGATGACCATTGTATTCAATAGGTAATACTCCCTTCACATCCCTCTGTCATTCACTGCACTCTGAAAGGAACCGGGCTTCAGCATGCTGAGAAGCGCATATCAACGTAGAAATCTAGCACAAAAACTTACTTCACCACCTCCATAGGAGGCAAAGTTTGTAAAACTGAATTGAGGGTGTGGTGGGGGGGGGTGTATTTGTAGGCATTGAGGTTTGGGAAACTTTGCTCCTCCTGGTAGGAATGTATATCCCATACGTCACTAGCTCATGGACTCTTGCCAATTACATGAAAGAAATGGTAATTTAAACACTATTTATAAGCATCCTTTATTGGTTTAACCACAGCATTATATACAGTATATTTCTATGTAATACTATCTTAATATATTAATTTTGCTCCTCTACTTGTACATTACTGAACTAGTCTATTGAGACCCAAGAGTAGCCTCTAACGATTGAAGAGGACATTGTCATTTTTTCATCTCTTAAAAATAGAAAATGTGAGGTTTATTTCCAGCATGTTAAGTGTATCTGTAAAGTAACAGGTGTGATTTTTTTCTGTCACTATGGATGATATGACTGACTTATCCTTCTTATATTTGTATACCACTTGAAGAACTGTTGTATGTTACATTTCATGTTAAACCTCAATAAAAATTATATATATATATATATATATATATATATATATATATATATATATATATATATATATATATAAAAAACACCTAATATAAAAATTAATAGAAGTAAATTGGAAAAGTTCATGCTTTATCCAATCAATTTAAGTTTAATTCTGACTTTACTGTCCCTTTAATAAATGTCAACAATAGCATCACAGATGAAAACATTTACTGACCAAAGCAGTTTAACACAATGTTGAAACTCTTGATCAATATAAATTTGATCAGATAAATTATCGCACTAAAGAGTAGAAGCACACAAGCAATTCTAATAGCCGGCTTATATAAATAACCCGCCGGGGTCTTCACTGAAAGTTTGAAAATAAAATTGCTTGATGGATTTTTCTTCCGAAGACAGAGTTTTGTACTCCAAAAGTACATAATGCCACCTTTAAAAGAGACTGAAGACGTTCTAGCTTGAATATAAAAGATGAAACTTGTGTCCTGATCAGTTACCGACTGGTAGATCTGATCTTGAGCGAATCAGAATGACCAAATAAATCAACAGTAGGTTGCTTTCAGATACTCTTTTGTGCTTACTTGGAGGAGGCATGGCCACCAACATCTTAGAAACAGTAGAGCACACATTTAAAACCGGGAGCAGAGTCTGTCGAGATCCCTTAGAGACAAGTGCAGCACTTGACTGGTTGGAGTGCATAAAGTGATCCATACATGAATTGTATAGCTGAGCTTTTGGTGTAATAGGAACAAGCTTGCACAATATACACTTAAATAAGCGGTCAGGATTTACTCTAAAAGATCTATATTTAAATTAAAATGGGGACAGTTCCAGTACGCTCCATTTAAAATACGCAAGAAACGGACAGTAATTACCACAATAGAATAAAGTATAATATAAACAGTCATGGACTTCAGGCAGAAAAGGATAAGATTAAAGAGGGAGAAAGCAATAAATCATAAGTCAGAAAAAGGCCCCTTTTAAAGAATGCACACAAGTAAAATAAAAAAAAAAAAAAACTTTATTAAATAAAAAATATTATCCGGCTTTTGAAAACCTAAGGAAATCTTACTCTCCTCTGACAGAAAACTGAGAAAGGAGTACATATTACCACAGCAGCCTTTTAGCATGGCGGGAAAAATATTTAACTTACTGCCAATGAAAAAAGATTTGCCTCATTGAAAAGAATGTAGCCCACTAAACCAATACAGGCGTGCGGCTCAGTAGCGTGAATCGGAAAATGTATCTGTGTAGGGAAGCCGGCACATGCTGTCAAGCACATAAGATACATATAAATGGGTAAAGTAATAGTACAGCTAAATTGCAGTGAGCGTTTAAGGAGCATGCACACTGCATGAAGTAAAAATAAAAATGTGTCAAAAAAAGTTTTAAAGTAAAAAAACGTATTAAAGCCAAAATAAAAGTGTATTCAATAAAGAGATCCATACTGCCCCACAAGTCTCCAAGTACACATAGACAATAAAACAGTTAAAGTCTAATGTGAATGTAGTAATGTCTGGAATAAGTTAAGTCCCCAGGCTATGATGTAACATGTAAAATGTACCTGCTAATAGCCTGGGGGCTATGTGCATGCTAAAGAAATCAGAATTACCTGACAAACACCCAACCCCACTGTGCTTCCCAGTTGCAGAAAAGACTGCTTTCAGTAGATAGGCCATCCAGTGCTAAGCACATTACAGCAGAGGATTTAAGTGAGTATATCAACAACCCTTGTGACTAACCTCATATTAGAAGTAATTGTGTCACTGCCCCATAGTCTAATCTCCCCACTGTCACATCACATGCAGATATATATTCATAAGAAAAATAAATTGTAATTATAATTTGGAACCACATGGTGTTTATTTTATAGATGATGTATTTGGCAAAACGTATAGTAACACTTCCCTTGTGGAATTTGTATCTCATCTTAATGAGGCAGTTAGCGGTATAAAGTTGACTTTAACATAGAATGAGGAAGCAATAGTGTTTTTGGATACAAAGGTAGTGAAGGATAAACAGAGAAATATTCAGGCTTGTAATATTTATAGTAAACCTACTGCTAGGAATATTTTACTATACTACAACAGCTTTAATCTAAAAAGGTTACGTAACTCATTACCAAGGAGTCAATTTATACGAGTAATTAGATAACCGAAAGGGAATTGTACATGACAGTTTAGAGGTAATAAAAAAAAAAAACGGATTCATTCAGAATGAGATTAAAGGGACATTAAACACTTAAAGGGACACTGAACCCAATTGTTTCTTTCGGGATTCAGATAGAGCATGCAACTTTAAGCAACTTTCTAATTTACTCCTATTATAAATTTTTCTTCATTCTCTTGCTATCTTTATTTGAATTTGAAGGCATCTAAGCTTTTTTTATTGGTTCAGAACTCTGGACAGCACTTTTTATGGGTGGATGAATGTATCCACCAATCAGCAAGAACAACCCAGGTTGTTTAACAAAAAATGGGCCGGCATCTAAACTTACATTCTTGCATTTCAAATAAAGATACCAAGAGAATAAAGAAAAATTGATAATAGGAGTAAATTAGAAAGTTGCTTAAAATTGCATGCGCTATCTGAATCACGAAAAAAAAAATTGGGTTCAGTGTCCCTTTAATAAATGCTAGGTAGAATGATGCCATCAAACATAGTAGATGAGGTTGAAAACAGACCGAAGTCCATCAAGTTAAACCTATACAAATATACAGTAAAATACTTACAAAAAGCTCCAGTTAAACTTAAATAATCCCACTAAAAGGTGACCCATTTAATACTAGCAATGATATCTATGAATTTTATTTATAGACAGAAATGTATCCAAACAATTTTTAAATGTATCTTATGGTATTAGCATTCACTACCTACCTCCTTCATTAGGTAATGAGTTCCCCAATTTTATTGCACTTACAGTGAAAAAAAGTTTCCGTTGCAGGAGATTAAATATCCTTTCCTCCAACCTTAAATTGTGACCTCTTGTCACAAACAATTTTCTTGGAATAAACAGAGCTTCTGCCATCTCTGTATATGAGCCTTGAATATATTTATATAATGTAATCATGTCACCTCTCAAGCGCCTTTTTTCTAAAGAAAACAGACCCAGTTTGGCTAGCCTCTCCTCATAGCTTAAATTTTCCATTCCCCTTATTAGCTTTGTGGCTCTTCTCTGAACTTTTTCTAGTTCTGCAGTATCTTTTTTTGCGATCGGTCCCCAGAACTGCACTCCATACTCAAGGTGAGGTCTTACCAGGGATTTATATAGTGACAGAATTATACTTTCCTCCCTTGATTCAATGCCTCTTAAAGGACCAGTCAACGCAGTAGATTTGCATAATCAACAAATGCAAGATAACAAGACAATGCAATAGCACTTAGTCTGAATTTCAAATGAGTAGTAGATTTTTTTTCTGACAATTTTAAAAGTTATGTCTTTTTCCACTCCCCCCTGTACCATGTGACAGCCATCAGCCATTCACAAATTCATACACGTACCATGTGACAGCCATCAGCCATTCACAAATGCATACACACTTACTCTTGCACATGCTCAGTAGGAGCTGTTGACTCAAAAAGTTTAAATATAAAAAACTGTGCACATTTAGTTAATGGAAGTAAATTGGAAAGTTGTTTAAAATGGCATGTTCTATCTGAATAATGAAAGTTTAATTTTGATTGAGTGTCCCTTTAATACATGCTAGTATCTTATTAGCTTTTGAAGCCGCTGCCCTGCATTGTGCACCCATCTTTAGCTTATCTATTACTACTCCCAAATCCCTTTTTTCTCCTCTGGTACAAGTAAAGAAACACACTTATTAAACAGCGCTTACTTCCAAACAGGAAAAAGTTCTTAATCACTATTACCAATTTGTATTCAGTACTATTATCAAGTGTATGCTTACAATATCAGATACTACCCAGATATACAGACTGCAAATAGTCCTATATTAATATGAAAAAAATGCAATAAATTAAAACTTGAACTTTATATCATTGGAACCATACAAAACATACAATAATTAAAATATATAAAAATAATTACAAAACCTGGTGCAGCTGTTTACCGGTGGTGTCCTGCGTGCCGCCCGGAGTATGATAGAATCCAGAGGTCTGTAGAAAACAAAGCGCAACCAGACTCAAAGTTTTTTTTAAAAAAAATAAAAAAAAAAGCTTTGAGTGGAGGTCACATGTTTCCTGTCTAGAGTGGAACTACAGTCTGCAGCTAGACCCTTCTCCATTTCTGGAGCACTATATGGCAGCAGTTCTGATGGGGACTCCTCTGGTCTTGTTCTAGTCTGGGGTGCTGTCCTACTCGACTGTTCCCTAGAAAAGAATTCCTAGGTCACGGCTATTGTAATCCAAGCTGCAAGTATGGAAGCCTACAAGGGATACGACCATATACGTAGTGAGTACTGCATCAAGAAACTCACTGGGAGGCAAGAAAAAGACTTTGTTATCATACGGGCTGTTTTTTCCACACTTGTATTCGGATGATTGGGATGTGTTGCAATGCGCAATAAAACAGTTTACATTGTAAGTGCAATTCATTAGTGTGGTGTGTTATGTTATCTACCTACACTTGAGTCTGGTTGCACTTTGTTTTCTACAGACCTCTGGAACCTTTTCTCCTCTGTTTGGCTAAGTCTAGTCCCATTTAAATAATAAATTGTCTGCTTATTTTTACTTCCAAAATGTAGAACCTTGCATTTTCCTGTATTACATCTCATTTTCCATTTACTTGCCCATACTTCTAATTTTTGCAGATCCCTTTGTAATGAAAGTTCATCCTTCTCTGACCTAATGACCTTACTTAACTTAGTATCATCTGCAAAAATAGAGATGTCACTATTTAATCCTTGCTCCAAGTCATTTATAGAAATATTAAAAAAACAGGGCCCAGTGCTGATCCCTGGGGGACTCCACTGATTACCTTTGTCCAATCGGAGTATGATCCATTCACTACTACTCGTTGCCCCCTATCTTTTATCCAGTTATTTATCCATGAGCTAACATTTTCAGCTATTCCCAGTCCCTTAATTTTGTGCATTAATCTCTCATGTGGCACTGTATCGAACGCCTTTAAAAAATCTAAGTATAGCACCACAACTGATTCCCAGTTATCTATATTTTTACTTACTTCCTCATACAATCTAATTAGATTAGTTTGACATGATCTATTTCTCATAAAACCGTGCTGATTTGAACTCATAATCTTGTTTACACGAATATGCTCATCAATATAATCCCTTCAAATATCTTCCCCACAATTGATGTCAGACTAACTGGTCTATAGCTTCTTGGATCATCTTTCTTGGTACATAAACAATAAAACAATTATAAGGGGCAAATGCCCCAAACACCTCATTTTACAGCTGAGCGGTGCTTAAAATGGTTTAATAAAATAAATTGGTTCTGTGCAGTACTTCCACTGATTATAAGTTTTGCATGTTCTATTTTAGTCAGATACGTACTAGACACCGTAGGAGACCCACAGTGCCATCCACGTAAGGGTCATATAGGAGAATGGGAGAGACCCAGAAGGGCCTCGACAAGTCCAATTGCTTACATGACAATTGCTGAATCGCCAACCGGCAGGCAGGCGGAGAGCTAGGGATGGGGAAATCAGAAGGAAAGATGCAAGAGGGGAGGTGGATACAAAGAAGGAGGGAGGGAAAAATAGATTCCTCCCAATAGTCCATTCTGCATTACTGGGATATGGTGAACTACTCCTGAGGTTCTACTCTATATGGGCCATCTTTGATCCTATGCTATATCTTGTCTATGTAGCCATAGATCCCAAATCCTCCATATTGTCCTTAGATTATTTGCTATTTATGTACTTAAGAACCTTTTAGGGTTAGACTTAGTATCCTTTGCAATTCATTTTTTATTTTGGCCAATTTGATTGCTTTTTTTGCATGCATTGTTACATTCCTTATAAATATTGTATGTTGAGTCTGTATTAATTTTCTTTGAATAAAATTAAATGCCCTATGTTTTTTCCTAATTTCTCTTAACACATTTATATTTATCCACATTGGCTTGGATTTTTTATTTTTTATAACCATATGGTATTTGTTGATATGTATATTTATTTAACAAAGTTTTAAATGTTATCCATTTATCCTCTGTATTTTTATTAGAGAATACTTTGTCCCAATTTATGTTATTTAATGATTTCCTAAAATCGTTGAATTTTGCTCTCTTAGAATAAAAAGTCTTAGTTAAACCTTTAAGACACTGCTTATGAAAAGAGATTTCAAATGGTGACCATGTTATGATCACTTACCATAATGTTCTTTGACTTTTGTTTGATATTATATCTGTATTGTTTGATAGCACTAAATCCAATATAGCTTTACTTCTGGTTGGCTCCTCTATTAATTGTGACAAGAAGTTATCCCTGAGAACATTTAAAAATCTATCCCCCTTAGCTGAATTACTAGTTTCGTTGGCCCAGTTTATATCAGGGTAGTTAAAATCTCCCATAGTTACAGCACTGTTATTAGCAGCCTTACCTATTTGCAGTAGTAGTTGAGTTTCCTCCGGGTCACTAATGTTGGGGGGCTTGTAGCATGTTCTTAGTAATATTTTTTTAGGATTTTTCCCCCACTCTTTATTTCAACCCACAGGGTCTCTACATAGTCACTTGTATCATAAATATCTTCCCTTATTGTAGGTTTAAGGTTAGGTTTAATATACATGCAGATTCCTCCACCCCTTTTATTATTCCTGTCCCTCCTAAATAAAGTATACCCCTCAAAGTTAACTGCCCAGTCATGTGAATCATCTCACCAAGTTTCAGTTATAGATTTGTCTGAGAATAACATGTAGATGAATTTTTTAAAGTTTCATTAGCCGTTTAAATATTGACAAAATAAGTGTAAAGTTTTAGGGCGAGATTACATATACAGCGCAAGCGCTTGCAACCCGCACCACCCGTAATTTCACCTCGCACATTGGGGTATTACATAAAGTGCCGTAAGTCTGAAAACTAGCGATGTCCAGAAATGAGCGTAAATACAAATTTCTGGAGTCGTCAGTGACTTACGGCATTTTAGAAACTGCCGGCGCCTAAGAAAAGTAAAAAAAGATATCAAATCTCCCGTAACAGTCTAACACGCCTTCCAAAAATAAGCCTGACACGTAAAACCCCTATATCCGGCATAAAACCCACATTGGAACTAATAAAAGTATTAACCCCTAAACCGTCAAAGCCCACAACGCAAATAAATAAATTACTAAACCCCCTAACCTAACACCCATTAAATGAACCCAAATTACCTAAATTACAAAATACTAAAGTTACTATTAAAATAAAAAAAAAACTAACACTACTTTAAAAATAAAAAATAAACTAAGTATAAATTAAAGGAACAGTCTAGTCAAAATTAAAATTCTGGTGTAGACTGTCCCTTTAAGCTACAATTACAGAAAATAAAAACAAAAATAACCAAATTTTAAAAAATTATACCTAATCCCTATGAAAATAAAAAAGCCCCCCCCCCCCAAAAAAAACCAAAAACCTATTCTAAGAATAAACTACCAGTAGCCCTTAAAAGGGCTTTTTGCAGGGCATTTCCCCAAGATAAACAGCTCTTTTACATCAAAATACACAAAGTCAGCCAATAGGATAAGAGCTACTCAAATCCTATTGGCTGTTAAAATCAGCCAATAGGATGACAGCTACTGAAATTCTAACAACCAATAGGATTTGAGTAGCTCTCATCCTATTGGCTGATTTGAATTTGAAGAATCAAATCAGCCAATAGGAATTCAAGGGACGCCATTTTTAATCGCGTCCCTTGAATTCAGTATCCAGTGTACGGCGGCGATCGTATGAAAATGATCCTCCACGTTCTATGGCTCCTCGGTCGTCTGTCTTCAGTTCCAGGGTCGACTCATCAGCTCCGCTCTGGATTGTTCCTGGAAGAAGAGGTCGCCGCTTGGAAGAAGACTTCACCGCATGGGACAGGACCTTCTCCGCCAGACTTCAGGAATGGTGAGTTTTAACCTGTGGGTTAGACTTAAGGTTTTTTTTTTTTTTATTTAGATTAGGGATGGGCAGTAAAAGAGCTAAATGCCCTTTTAAGGGCAATACCCAAACAAATGTCCTTTTCAGGGCAATGGGTAGTTTAGGTTTTTTAGTGTTAGGCTCTTATTGTGGGGGGTGGGTTACTGTTCGGGGGGAATTTGTGTATTTCGATGTAAAAGAGGTTTATCTTGGGGCAATGCCCTGCAAAAAGCCCTTTTAAGGGCTACTGGTAGTTTATTCTGAGAGTAGAGGGTGTTTTTATTGGGGGGGGGCTTTTTTTTATTTTCATAGGGATTAGGTATCATTTTTTAAAATTTGGTCATTTTGTTTTTTATTTTCTGTAATTGTAGCTTAAAGGGACAGTCTACACCAGAATTTTAATTTTCACTAGACTGTCCCTCTAATTTATACTTAGTTTATTTTTTATTTTTAAAGTAGTGTTAGTTTTTTTTTAATTTTAAATAGTAAGTAGCTTTAGTATTTTGTAATTTAGGTAATTTGGATTCATTTAATGGGTGTTAGGTTGTGTTAGGTTAGAGGGCTTGGTAACCGATTTGCGACGCGGTCCCATGTTAGCTTACGGGAGTAACAATTGCGGGCAACGGGTGAAATATACGCGCGTAACTTGTATGCTACGCCGTATATGTGATACCAAAATCGCGTAAAAAACGGCATCGCCCGCAAAAGCATATGTAATGGAGCCCTTAGTGTCTATAAAACAATGGGAGCTGCCATGTTGTAACTTAGGTTGCCTTCTCTGCTGGGGCCATTTAGGGGGAGAGTTATAACTAGGTCACTAGAGTGTGCAGCCAATGGCTGTGTGGAATATAAGTGTTCTGCACTTCCCTTTGTAACAGGAACTGAAAAGCTCACAATTTCAGAATGGAATTACAGGAAAAGGGTACAAAATAAATAAAGTATATTGCAAAGCTTTTTTTTTTTTTTATATATATATATACACGATCTATCATTTTAGATTATCATCTCAAAGAGGTCAATGTCCCTTTAAGGGGATAAATAAGAAATCTAGGGATCTTGTGCTGCAACAAGGTAAGAAAGATAAACGCAACACACTGTTTCATACTCACAATAATCACCCCAGATATGACATGAATGTATTATGCTACCAAGGATTATGAGGCTACCAAGAGGCCAACAGCAACATTGAAGGAGCCACAATTGACAATTTTGTTCAAAATACAGGAACCAGTTTAAAAATCTAGGAGCCTGTGGATTAGGTCACTGGCCTTACCACTTAGAACCTAACTATTTGCAGGGGTTAAACACATACAGTTGCAGGGTTGTAGTGGTAAAATTATGGCATATAGTTTTTCCACTTTCTATGGCCATTTCCAGCCAAGATCAGAAACATAAGAGTGCAACCATCTGGCATCACATGGGTTAAAAACCCACTGACTGTTTAAACTGTAGAGATTATGCAAAGACTATAAAATGTTAACACACCTGCTGGCAAGAGGCCTAACTTCAATAGTACTTTTTCAAAATAGAGAAGATTGTGAATCCTTTAGAATTGCCTGTCTATTAAGTGGCCTGATTTAAAGCAGCAGTATACACCAGTTTTCATATAACTGCATGTTAGAGATACTACTATAAAGAATAAAATGCACTGATGCTGATCTAAAAAAATCAGTATGAAACCTTTTAAAAATCTACTTAGAAGCTCCCAGTTTAGCACTGTTGACAAGGTTACACTGGGACATCCAATGAAATGGGCTGGAAAGCAAAAAGAGCAGATACTCCCCCCTTCCCTCCCTTGCATATGAAAGGACCCTTTACACAAACAGGAGCAAGATGGATTAGTTAGACAACAGTCTACTTCTAAAACTTTGGGGCTTGATTAGGAGTCTGAAAATCAGCACAATGTAATTTAAAACTAAGCAAAACTATACATTTTTACAAAAAAAACAAATCTGTATGGGCTATATAAATGGATCAACTACAAAACATTTAAGCAAAGAACAAGCAACATAGATAAACAATCTGTCAGTGATCACATGGCCTTGGTCACTCCTGGGACATCCAGTAATTGCCAAGTGAGCCCGATACCAGCATGCTAGTGTATACAGTCACTGTGATTGGTTGTCACAGAGATTAAATACACAGTAACAGACATTTTAGATGCAGCAGGTCTATTTCTCAACATACAAAGTTTAGAAATAAACCTTAAAATGGACATAAACCCAAAAGTTTTCTTTTGTGATTTAGATAGCGAATACAATTTTAAACAATGTTCAGATTACTTCTATTTTCAAAATCTGCTTTATTCTCTTGGTAACCTTTGTTGAAGGAGAAGCAATGCACTACTGGGAAATCTTCTATTCATTAAAAAGTGAATTTTAATGAATAGAAGATTTGGAGTGGAATAAATCTGCACAAGGACCTAAGTTTGAGGAGGGAGGGGAAGGCAGTAAAAATGAAAGTGAAACCGATAACATTATTGTTGAGTAAATTATTATTTTTCTCCTTCCAATTAAAGTGAAAGTCAACCATAGCGTTTTTGAAACGCTAGGATTGACTGTTGAAACTAATAAAGGCCACTTTCATTTATGAAGTATAAGATAATTAATGCAGAAAGTGCCTTTATTCGTTTTAACTGTTCGCCGTTCTTAGCTGCTACGGCAGCCCACGGCCAAAAATGTTTTTTGTTAAGGAGGTGACGGTTTCACCTCCTAGCCAATAGCTGTGCGGTAAATCCAGTTTGGCGCCAATAGGAGCCGGATTTACCGCATGGCTATTTGCTAAGAGGTGAAAACGTCACCTCTTAGCAAAATATTTTTTTGCTTTGGGCTGCTGTAGCAGGTAGAACGGCGAACGGTTGAAACGAATAAAGGCACTTTCTGCATGACGCATCTTATACTTAAGAAAGTGTCCTTTATTTGTTTCAACAGTCAATCCTAGCGTTTCAAAAACACTATGGTTGACTTTCACTTTAATTACAGCTGAAAAGTTGATAAAATCTGAATGATTAACCTATTAAACTGGAGATAGTTCGCCTCTCTATAATTTCACTACTATCTATGTTTTTCTAATGGTATATAACTAAATCAATAATTTTCTGGTATAACGAAAAATAATCTGAAAACAGTCTAAAAATGAAACCTTTATATAGAAAACCATGATATAAATCAAGTCTTACTGACTAGTGATACAAATCAAATCCACCTTTTGTAATGAACCCCTGAAAAGACAAGAGTTCTCTACTCTATGTAAAAAAAAAAAAAAAAAAAAAAGTGTCAAAATGTAATACATTGCTTTTTATTTTTTTTTAAATGGATGTTCCTGTACCAAATAAACCAACTTTATTTCTGTTGGAGCTGTTCCTGTCATCCATGGCTAATGCATTTTCAGCATAAATTTAAAAGAGGGATATAAGCCCAAGTTTTTTTATTTCATGATAAAGACAGTGCATGCAATTTAAACAACTTTCCATTAAATTATATGATCAAATTTTCTTTGTTCTTTTGATATTGTTTGTTGAAGAATAAGCAATGCACTACTGGGAGTTATCTGAACCAATGACAACAGGCAGACACCAATCCAATCAGTTCCCAGTAATGCATTGTTGCTCCTGAGCCTACCTATTCTTTTCAACAAAGGATACCAAAAGAACAAAGCAAATTAGACGCTAGAAGTAAATTGGAAAGTTGCATGCTCTGTCTGAATTATGAAACAATTTTTTTGGCACAAAATATTTTTTTTTATTAGAAGCATGTAATTTGAATACTAGTGACCATGCAGCGCTGTGTACTACAGCACAGCTCGGGAGCTGCAGAGCACTGCTGGTCATAATGGGAAACTACCTCGACTAACACATTGAGCAGCAGTGGTCACACAACCCAGCTATGCAACTACCGCTACTGTCTAAGTGACCAGCAGTTTCCCCTAGTAATATGTTGTTCCCAAGTAGTACTTTATGTGATTGATTCTTTCGTAGGGGTTAAGCACATAGCATTGCAGGGTCACTAGTGTTAAAATGACATGCTCTAACCAATTTTCCACTATAATGGACCTTTAAACATCCTGAGGGAAGTAGTAATTTTATGTTAATTTTCCCTCAAGAGTATGATAAAAGTCAACATTAGTATATGTGTGTTAGTGTGTGATGGTCCCCAGCAGAACATTCCAATCACCCAGTCAGCAGTTTCCGCTCAAGACCATCTGTGTGTTTTTTCTCTTGCTGCTCCTGAGCGATACTTTAACTATGTGTTTACCCAGATGTGAATGCTAAACACATAACATTAAATTGTCGCTAGTTTTAAAATTATATGTTCTAAAGATTTAGAGCATGTGCATATCATCTTTTTAGTAAACAATCAGAGGCGTAACTAGAAGCCTCAGGGCCCCGGTGCAAGAATCAATGAAGGGCCCCCCCCCCCCACAACTTGCAATCCATACATATATACACACAGACACAGATATGCAGCCCCCAAACACTGTAACTACATGTTTATATCACACAGAACCTCTCTTTATGGTTTATATTTACACCACGTACTACTTAGTACATTTCTAGTTTATTTATATAAAGTACATAGGTAAAGTAGTGATTAGGAGCAGCTAGTCACACATAGTACAATATCTAGTTTATTTATATGTCTGTACATTGTAGTACAATAAGATGGTTAAAGTGCAGCTGTTCAGTACTCGCTGCTCATTGGCTGCTCTACACAACCTCTGCAGCTCTATTGACGGATAAGGAAACGCTGCTATATAACATTATACACACACACATGACTGTAATACTGTAAGGTAGACTATTTAAACCATTAAACCAATATATGAAGCAGTGAGCACAGTTATTTACAAACCATTACCTTTATTTGTCCTGCATTCTCATTAGCCAAGATGCCTATACATTTTGAACCCAAAAACAAAACTAGCACTGCAATTTATGACAAAAGGAACAGTTTAAATGTAGTTAATATTGTACAGTATGTATTTTACCAAAATAAAATGATTAAATATGCCCCTAACACATACATTAACATAATTAACAAGTTATGCATTTAAGCTAGAATGAAATGTGCTTGAAATGAAAGCACCATCCATGAAACTTATTGTAACCACTTTTAGTAGAAAAGCTTACAGAGCATTGGTAGATAAGGGGTTATTTTACATTTCATAAGTTTATGATGTGGCAATAAGGTTTAGAATAGCATGGCAATTGCTATGAGCTTTCAGGGGGTTAACCAGTGTTAAAGTGCTGGAATTCTATGTTGGAGAGCAGGCTCCTTCAACATTCCAGTGGGCCCAGCACCAGCAGCACAGCTTCTGTGCTACCACAACAAGCCACCCTTTGTCCTCCTCCCCAGTCCTCATGCAGGCTTTTTATACAACACCCACAGCCTGCTCCAGCACACCCAGCCTCACACAGACTCAGGCAGCAGGATAGCCGTTCAGCTGTCACATGACCAGATGCTTAACGCTCCCAACATATCCGCACATTTTCTGAACCTCCAAACACCACCTCTGCTGTACGGTACCTGCAGCAGAGCAGCCTCCTTTTGCTGAGCCTCATGGTCCCCAAGCTGATGCGGCAACCTCACCCAGCCGGTTCCGACCGTTCCGGTATCCCAATCTAGTCTCAGCCGTTTGTTCATTGCCCCAGTTTTAAGGGTATACCACCTGAGAAATACCTCACGTAATATCAGCTGTTGCTGCGGAGTTATGGAGCTGCAATGACCAAGTAGATTATAGCTAGGTTAGCAATGCATTGCTAAACTTAACTAGCTATAATCTACTTGGTAATTGCGACCCCATAACTCTGCAGCGCAACTGAGAGGTATTTCTCAGGTGGTATACCCTTAAAATTGGGGCAATGAAGGAACAGCTGATGGTGCTGTGGTTAGGGTTCCAACTTCCAGGATGCAATCACAATGCACTGACATCTGACAGTCCCTGCATTCATTCACGCTGCGCAGACAGCTCCTGCCTCTTTCTTTCCCGCTCTGACCGCTCAACAGCAAATGTTTCAGAGCGTTGCCATGGTAACCCGCAGCAACGCTCTGATTTAAAACTAAAAACTATTCTGAAAAAACAAACACAAGTTTTTTGTTTTTTTTTTAAAAAAAGGTTGTTAAAAAAAAAAAAAAAAAGGTTGTTGAAAGCAAAAGTTAGGTGCATTGAAGCTGGGGCCCCCTTAAAGGTTTGACCTGCCGGGCCCGGTCGCAATCGCGACCTCTGCACCAACGATAGTTACGCCCCTTAAAATGGTTTCAATAATGGAATCATTGGATTATTTTCAGGTTACTTTACTTGTTCTTATACATTTTAAGAGTGCTACTGTGCTCCATAAAGTAAACGCACAGTTCCTCATATCCGTAGATTTAATTGTTTAAAACAATTAAATCTACGGATATGAGGAACTGTGCGTTTACTTTATGGAGCACAGTAGCACTCTTAAAATGTATAAGAACAAGTAAAGTAACCTGAAAATAATCCAATGATTCCATTATTGAAACCATTTTAAGACCTACAATCTGCTTTTACCTCAGTTTGTAGAAATGTTACGTATGTTGCACCAAATGAGATAAAAAAATACATCAGTTGCAATAACTATATTGCATCTCACATCATGCAAATATCTGACCCATACCAACATAGATGTCCGTCTAAGATCTTACCAGAGCCAGCGCTTCTATTCCACAGATTAAAAAACCCGGAAAACTAACGAAAGCGCGTCTCCGTCATTGTAAACCGCACCTGTACTCGTCCCTGGCATACTAAACCGCACCTGCCCGGCGCGTCCCCGAGACAATTAGATACACCTTCGCGCGCCCCCGCTGCTTTGCCTAAACAACTTCGCTGAACTCTTACAGTTAGTCGAGATCTGATTGGCTGTATGCTTCTGCTTTTTGATTGGCTATATATCGATTAAGTCGTAACTGTGGTCAGTTCTGTATGTGGAATAGGAGAGATGCGCGTACACAGTGTTTACGAATAAGGTGATCAATGTGTTTGTTTACGACAGCATTTTAGAGAATGGGGCGTAGTTTCTGAGGGAAACCGGAAGAAATAAGGAAGTTTCTACTAGAGTCAAACATAAATGTCATGCTATGGTTGGTTTGTAAACTTTAGTGACTGTAGAGTTATTTGGGCACCAGGTTGGGATGTTTAGCATAGTTTACATGCGGATAGTATAGATATGAACACTTGAATTAGATTTGCTTTTAGGTCACTTAGATGGGCACTGGCAATCAATTGGTCCGTTATATATGTGGATGTACTAAAAGGAATGACAAGGGTGAATGACAAAATGGAATGCCCATAGATTTTAATGGGATGTAAAATGAAAAGTGTTCAAGCAACAAAACTATGAGACATATCATCTAGATATTTACAAGATATGTTCCCCAGGTACAGTAGCATAATCTGAAAATGAGATTATAGCGGTTTTCTATGGAATGACAAGGGTGAATGACAAAATGGAATGCCCATAGACTATAATGGGATTACATTTAGTGCTATAGCAACAAAAATATCAGACATATCAAATAGATATTTACCAGATATGTTTCCCAGGTACAGTAGCATAGTCTGAAAGTGAGATTATGTCAGATTATAGCTGCTTGACCCCCCGAGTCGTCGATTACCGTCCCCTTTTAATAAACTTAAATTACTTTAAATCATCCATCAATTAAAGAATACACAGACCCTTGTTGCTTGGTAAAAATACTGGCCACAGCCTGTTTATTAAATAACAAATTTAAAACACCAAATAAATAACTCTTTGAGTTATATAAAAAATCCATTAACTCTGAAGATGCTAGCTCCCAAACTTAATTCATTAATCTTCCTTTCTTGTTGACCAGGCCGTGTATAAATTCACCTGGACTTAAATAAGTCTGTTATTGCTTTAAAACCACCAAGCTCCAAGGAACCCCGTGTCCAAGAAGCTACTTAACCTGCTCTCCCACCCCATGGGGAGATTAACCCATTCACTTATGGCCATAGTCCAATTGCAGAAGTGAGGGAACTAGCACCCGCCAAGCTGTGACAAAACATAAAACAGTACAGAATGGGAGGGAGGGAGGGAAAAACTTCTTGCTGCCATGAAATTATTTTCTGAAGATGGCCGTCTTACCACTTCCTTATATGCCTTCTCCTGTGACCCATCCCACTCCAGCAAATATGGGACTAACTCCTCCCATGGGTCAAAATCCCCCTCCCCCTACGTTCCTTTGTGTCCGGGGGCTGACTTGACCCCCCGAGTCGTCGATTACCGTCCCCTTTTAATAAACTTAAATTACCTTAAATCATCCATCAATTAAAGAATACACAGACCCTTGTTGCTTGGTAAAAATACTGGCCACAGCCTGTTTATTAAATAACAAATTTAAAACACCAAATAAATAACTCTTTGAGTTATATAAAAAATCCATTAACTCTGAAGATGCTAGCTCCCAAACTTAATTCATTAATCTTCCTTTCTTGTTGACCAGGCCGTGTATAAATTCACCTGGACTTAAATAAGTCTGTTATTGCTTTAAAACCACCAAGCTCCAAGGAACCCCGTGTCCAAGAAGCTACTTAACCTGCTCTCCCACCCCATGGGGAGATTAACCCATTCACTTATGGCCATAGTCCAATTGCAGAAGTGAGGGAACTAGCACCCGCCAAAGACTGGACTGACTGCCAGGCAGACCAGCCCGCCACCCCTCACGCCAAAGATACCCAAAATCTCTTGGAGCCCCAAGAGAAACTACCTTAAACCTAAAACATTAAGGTGTACACCAACCTGCCAATAAAATTCACCAGTACTTGCATCCTCCAATCACTGATGCACAACTACACATTATACTCCACACATAAGGCTGCAGCCAGCTTGTTCCCCTCCTTCCTCTTGTGAATTTTTTATAATGGAGCCATGCCACCCTCCAACCAATCACATAACCACGTCAGACCATACTACCGTTAAACCCTGGACAAGCCCACAAAACCTCTCCAAGCCTCCTTAATCTTATTCAACAGGCTGAGGCAAGAAAAACCCAAACATTACCTCGGCCCGGACCACTAGTACCCCCAAGACCGGAACAGTTCAGCATAATACACCACTAGCTGCAACATGCAAGCCAATCTGGGGGCCCCGTACTCCAAACCATCCAATATCATTGTCAAATTGAACACCCAAATTTCCGACACCCCAACACATATGACTTGAAGAACCTCAACCTACCCGCACCTTTAATAAAGCCATCAAACCCCTACAGCAGCTTCAGAGGCTGCCCAAACCCTCCAGGTAAATGGACACTTGTGATACAGTGAAAATCACCTCCCTATAACCCAGCCCCCACAAGGGGCCATAGATTACGACAGACCACCCACAGGAGTACCATCCTCCACAACCCTTAAGCAAAATCACAACACATGCATTGCGCCATCTCTAATGCCCTTAACTGAAATCAATCCTTCCCATTCCACTCAACTTTTGCACAGGCAGACCACGTGTCCGCGATATGGCAGACCTCACCAAGTGGGCTGGTCATTCGTACCAAGATACCCCCTCCACACCGGAATACTCTCCCCACTCTGTTTGCCCATGGCGCGAAATCTCAGGAGCCAGTTACCTAGAGCCCGTAGTCTCACTCACTGCTCCACCAAAAGGCAAAAGACCTCACGGAAACGAGGGTGTAGAGGAAGAGGCACAGCCATCAAAGAGGCACGACTACAGACCTTGAAAAAAGGTATTTATAATTTGTCATCACATAATTTGACAAGTGATGAGATACGGGTTCTAGGTAAAGGCCTTTCATATATTCCTACTAACAAACATAACATTTTCTCATTCTTTGTTGACCTAAATCAATTCACTCAGAAGTTGTCTATGCAGAAATATTTTGCTGAAAAAACATTGAAAAATAACACTGCGAGACCCATTCTTACCAACTCTATGGATGATAGACTCAGAAATGAATCAATTCCCACTTATGATACTGATTTATTGATAGATCACTTATGTGATGGTTATATACATACATCCTTCAAAAATAAATCTAATTTCACGCCACAGCTTAATAATAATGCACATATCGAAATATTTAGACAACTGGTGAATGACGATTTTGAGAAACTACCAAAAAAGATTTTAAATAAGGACAATCTGTTCCCTAACGAGAAACGAGCACTAAGCAACCTTAAGAATAATAAATCTTTGGTAATAAGACAGGCCAATAAGGGCGGAGGAGTGGTCCTCCAAGATCTAGATGATTATTTATTGGAAGCCAAGAAAATCTTACATGACACTGCCTATTATAAGAAACTTAGTTCAGATCCGACCATAGAATTTAAATCCTTGCTAAAAGATATTATAGAATCTGCTTTTGAGAAAGGTATACTTTTGAAGAAAGAGAAAGATTATTTGGTCCCTACTGAGCCCAATCAAGCCTTTTATTACCACCTTCCAAAGGTACATAAGAACCGTTTGTGTCCACAAGGACGACCAATAATAGCAGGGATTGGCAACTTGACCGATAATGTGTCATCATACGTTGATTACTTTCTACAGAAATATGTTTTAGGATTGGAATCCTATATTCGAGATTCAGCTGATCTTCTTAAAAAATTGGATTGTTATTGTATTACATCTGATATGATTTGGGTGACCTGTGATGTTCAGGCCCTTTATTCCAACATTCTGCATGATCTGGGCCTGAGGGCGGTCTCTGAATACCTAGAGCAGGACATTTATTTACCACAGACCCAGAGAGAGTTCCTTTTGGACCTCATTTCTTTCATCCTGAGACATAACTATTTTGTTTTTCAGGATGAATTCTATCTTCAAACCAAAGGTACTGCCATGGGTACCAGGTTCGCCCCCAACTATGCGAACCTGTTTATGGGTTCTTTTGAACAACAATATATCTACGATTCGGATTTTGGGGCGAACCTGGTATTCTATGGCAGATACATAGACGACCTGATTTTCATTTGGAGAGGTGAGCGATCAACCGCTGAATTGTTTGTTGACCATCTCAACTCTAATGATAGAGGATTGGTGTTCACGAGTTCCATAGAGGAAAAATCAATAGTTTATCTAGATCTGAATCTCTGCTTTACTGAGGGTAAGGTCACCAGTACTACCTTCTTTAAAGCAGTTGATTGTAACAGCTATCTAGATTTCAAGAGTTGTCATTATCATCCTTGGAAACTTAATGTTCCCTATGGCCAGTTCAAAAGGGTACGCCGTAATTGTAGCTCTATTGCTGATTATGAATCTCAGAGTCTTATTCTCAAGGAGCGATTCAGGGGAAAACATTACCCTGAAAATATCATAGAGAATGGATTTCTGAGGGCCAAAGCTGATGACAGGGATAAGTATTTCACCAGTACAATTGCACAATCAGGAACCACAACCAATAGTGACTACCACAGAGATCATCTGTTTATCACCCAGTATAATTGTAATCACTACTTAATTAGAGAAATTGTAACTAGACATTGGGATATTTTGCTGAAGGACCCCATTCTAAAAAGAACTTTGGATACTAAACCTAGAATAGTATATAGGAGGGCTCCTACCCTCAAAACTATGCTAGCTCCTAGCAAGATTGTGAAACACAGACATTTATCCCCTTGTACTAATACCAGTAACTTGAGACATGGGTCTCATAAATGTAGACGAGTTTGTTGCAAAATGTGTAAGTTTGTTGGTGAGCACTGTAAGACCTTTAGGTCTAGTGTCACCAACAAATCTTATACTATTATTGGCCATGTTTCTTGTGCTACCACTTATGTAGTATATCTACTTACTTGCATCTGTGGGGTCCAATATGTTGGGCGTACCTGTAGACGCCTCAGCACTAGATGGTCTGAACACTATCGGAATATGTGGTTCCTATTGAATTTGTTCCAAAATCACATTTATATAACCGGTTTTTCAGACTCAGGCAGAGGGAGACTTTTTGGATCCATCTACTAAAAAGCATGCATCCAGATGGCCTGAACTTATGCATTGATCTGGCCGCTTTTTCTTAATAACTTTGAGCCCAGTGTCCCTCTGCCTGAACCTGATTTCCAGCTGTCTTTGGTCACCTGATTATCTTTCATTTCCCATATATATTTTTTTTTCTCATTATCTGATTAATAAGATTCCCATGATGTATTCAACATTATGTGTTCACACTGTGGATATTTTATTCTCCCTTGATATCTTAATGTGAACACAATTTTGTATATGCGGTGATATTTACATCCTCTTATATACATATTTCATATATAACTGCTTATGCACCAAACATGGTTCTTTTTATTATCTTTATTTGCGAGGTCCTTATATTTCGAACTAAATGTACTCTGTCTAAACTACTAAATATATGAATTGCTCACAATCTAACTTTATAGGTCTTTAACATGCTGCTAATGAATACATTTTATTGAATTTTTAGTCATTATTTAGTATGATTTTATTTTTAAAAGAATTGGGGACTGTCCATGCATGCTATTATTGGCAATGGCATTTATGTTTTTTGCATACTTATGCTGTTCTGTTATTGTCTATATGTATGTATTTGATATTATAGCTGGTGCTACCTTTACACGCTTTATACACATACTCTATCTGGGCGGGTGCAATTGCTATAGCTCATGTCTGCCCTTGGGTAGCCTATGATTGGCTGTATGAGGGGCGTAGACGTAGACCAGCTTGTGATTGGACGATGTATTTGTTAAATAGAGCGGGTTTAAATGTATTATTAGCCTGATGAAACAACCGGAAGGTCGAGAAACGCGTTGCTGTTTTTATTGCATATCAAGCATATGTTTTTATACTGGTTTTAAATAAAACTGTCTTCTTCGATACCCCCGCTCTTTCGACTGTTGTGTTCTGGTTGGTCCGCTTGCTTGTCTCTCCAATAGAGTCATCGGTGATTGGATGCACCACGGACGGCTATCTCCTGACACTTCTACTACCAGCAGCTGCTTATTGGATCCTGGAGTTCCGGACACTCTCTCCTATTGGTCTGTCTGTCGGGCGACTAAGGTCCCGTCCTGCGCAGTAAGGCATACGTTTATGCCGCCATTCTTGTGAGTACACCGCTCTTGGGTTTGTGTGTTATCTCCTGTTCCCCGATCGTTGTGTAAACGATACTGTCCCATAAGGCGCCTCTCTTTTTTTCTGCTCCTACAGATATTTGCGCCATCTCTAATGCCCTTAACTGAAATCAATCCTTCCCATTCCACTCAACTTTTGCACAGGCAGACCACGTGTCCGCGATATGGCAGACCTCACCAAGTGGGCTGGTCATTCGTACCAAGATACCCCCTCCACACCGGAATACTCTCCCCACTCTGTTTGCCCATGGCGCGAAATCTCAGGAGCGATGCCATTGAAAAAACACTTAAGGCATTTGGCCATTGAATTATGAATTGCAGAAATGTGCATTGCTCCCACCAACGCATGGAAACATGCATTGCAACCCAATTGCCCTCAACAATTCCATGAACATGGGATTAGGGGTGGGAGGGGGCAGATAATATGCCAACTACTGACACCCCTCCATGTGGTCAGTGTGGACAACCCCGACCCGTTTCCAAATGAATCTGCCCACACAAACATGGCCACCAGCACTGTAATAGCTCAAGAAACTAAGGCATTACCAATTCCACCTCCTTCCGTTTTTGCTGGTCAGTGAGGCGCACACTAAGAAACCGCACCAACACCTACCCTTCCAGCCGATCAGTCCCCCCACACCTACCAAGAAATCTGGGCACATGAATCATTGCAGACCCGCTAAAATAAAGATAAAAATACCCAAACAAGGTCACTGTTTGGCACCCTTAGAGACTAATAAAATAATGAGGCTGCTTCACCCCGGCCGCTGCCAATGCCAAAACTGCAAATTCTCCCGCCATAGATCATGCTGCAGGAAATTTTTCCCCTGTAACAAAATGGGTTGAGCTTGTAGGTATAATCAGAACCCATTACTTTTTCACATTGTGTACATATACATGCTTCTTTATCTTATAACTGCCCATAAACAAATTACCAACACTAGTAAAGAACAATGTGAAATTAACATTTTATCACCATATCCCTTCCATATCCCACTGGAAGAGCAATGTCCACTACAAGCTATGTTAACACAGCTTGTCCTTGATGCCAAAACCTTAAAGATGGGTGGGGATACCACAGGGAAAATATCCCTTTACATCCGTCGATATAAGGATAATGGAAATACTTGTAACACATTGAGTAAACTGTCCCTTCAAGACAAAAAGTATGGAAAATACCACCAATAGGATCAGACACAGACCCAGAAATCTCCCAACCAGAGAGAATTCAATACAACAATCAAATTAGCAATCTCAAAAACAGCAAAATCATACAGTTGCAATGCAAGATATGAGGACCCCCCCCCAAAGAGGGGGATATAAAATAATCACACACATATATAAATATATATATATATATATATATATATATATATATATATATATATATATATATATACACACACATAAATATATCCAATTCAATATTATCGACATCACCAGGAATATGCAAAGCACCAACAGAGTTTTGCAGCCCTATAAAGCTAGGCCGTATACAAGGTAATATTTATAGATATCCAAAGGGTTAGATGGCCCGCCCAAAGTTTCACCGCTGCAGTATGCTCTGAGGAAGGCGATCTACAGACCGCTGGGCTCATATGATATAACCGTACCCTATCAGGGTCACTAAATACTACACAACATAAGGGATGGTGCTGCCGACAGCGCTGTGACTTCCATTATTAACCCTATTAGGGCCACTAAATACTACACAACATAAGGGATGGTGCTACCAACAGCACTGTCACTCCCATTATTAACCCTATTAGGGTCACTAAATACTACACAACATAAGGAATGATGCTGCCAACAGCGCTGTGACTCCCATTATTAACCCTATCAGGGTCACTAAATACTACACAACATAAGGGATGGTGCTGCCAACAGCGCTGTGACTCCCATTATTAACCCTATTAGGGTCACTGAATACTACCCAACATAAGGAATGGTGCTGCCAAAAACGCTGTGACTCCCATTGTTATGAAAGAGATAGTAACAATTGCACACCCATACTCAGTATAGATAAAAGAATATCCTCCATATGACATGAATCCTTCAGATTAATAAAATTAGAGAACCTTAGAGAAGGATAATTTTTCAACAAGACATGATTGCATGGCCCACATATCCAATGTACATATCAGATACTATAAATTCTAGCAATATATTTATATGACATCATATACACATGATTATATTCCCCATAGGAAACAAACATGAAAAGACTTAAAGGGACAAACTACACCGAAATTTTCGGTATTCCAAAAACTAGATAATCCCTTACTTGTTCCCCCTGTTTGCAGAACCAACACAGTTATATTAAAATGTTACCTCTGATTACTTTATAACCAAGCCTCTGCAGTCTGCACCCTTATCATAGTGCCTTGCCAGACATGCAGTTTAGCCAATCAGTGCAGACTTCTAAATAACTCCAGGGGAGTGATCACAATGTTATTTATATGACCACATGCACTAGCGCTGTCTAACTGCGAAAAAACTTACAAAATGCTCTGAGCTAAGAGGCGGTTACCAACAGTTCAGAAATCATTTACAGCTGGGTTCATAGGAGATAAAAGTACCCTATTAGGTCCCTATATTCTGTATAACAGAAGGGATGGTAGCCGCCAACAGCGCTGTGACTCTTATGAAAGAGATTGTAATATTTGCACTCCCATATTACAGTATAGATGAAATAATACCTCCATATAATGATATAAAAAACCCTTAGATGAATAAAGTGGCAAACAGAGAAGGATAATTTTCCATCCAGAAATAATTGTATAAACCACATAAATAACGTATACATTACATACTATAAATTATATAAATATTTGTATGACATCAAATACCCATATAATATATGCCTCATAGGCAACAAAACATGAAAACGACTTAAATGAACCAGATGCAAATTATATTTAATTGCCACTAGATGGCAGACAAAACAAAATAATCCTAGAAAACAAAAGCAAAACGTTCTAAGCTTTGCAGGCAGAGCAGAGAGTGTAAACCAGCACTCCATGAGGGTTAGTACAAAATGTGCCAAATTAATACATATATGTATATCCCCTATGGGACCAAACTTGCCACGAGGATATAAAACAAAAAACTCCCTCTGAAAAGAGAAAAAGCTTAGCCAACCCCAACCTGTAGTGTCATGTCCCTTGGTCCACAAAACAATAATACATTTTATACCACTGCCAGACCGACTCAGCAAAATATTATGCAAAATACATTTAACACTAAAAGCCAATACACTAGGAGAAATAGTAGTAACCAAGCTATAACATAAAATATAAAACTATGTATATCATATAAGGGACCAAACTTTTCCATGAGGATAGGAAGAAACAAAATCCCCGCAACGATATAATAAATCTATACCCTCACCTGACTGACTGCAAAATATTAGGTCCTAGACTCAACCCATATCTAGAAAAACAATATTGTGGCAAAAAGATGAGCGGCGGGAAAGTTAACCCCGCGATCACCATATACCACATAGGGCCTCCCCTCATAAACCTAGAACTCTATCAAGGTACAGTTGAAAGATCCCCTTCACATACATGCAAAATAGCACAGTACTATGCCCCAGTGCAAAGACAATCCCCCCCCCCCCACTATGCGTACCCACAAACATAAGTATAGGAGCACGATCAAACATAAAAGGTACAATATAAGGGACTTTACAACACGGATTGTACCAAACTCCACAATTGCTGAATGGGTCATTCATGTCTCAGCCCCAAAATTAATCATGCCCGGACTGCCTAACCACGTGGGGACCCGGTGAAAACAGAAACCTATAAGAGACTGCACACTAAAAAAACCCTTACCGCCCGCAGTCAGCTTACTCAAGTCCCTCAACGCAGCCAAGACAGACGCTGCAGATCCTCAGACAGACCCATACAAAATAATACAAAATAATAGTTCCCAAAACATAAGTTTGAAAACAGGAACTATCCGCTACTAGTCTCCTCGACTCGCAATTAAAATAAGGGGGGGGGGGGGGGGCAACAAATAAACCCTTTTTGTCTGAGGGATCGCATATACAAACAGTGTGATCGGCAAACAGTCTACATGTTAGAGAGAATTTAATTCTCATACCGCCACAGTGGTGCAGGGAAAAGCAAAGCTGAATAGAATACCCCCTTTGTCAGGAATGCAATCAGAAAAAACGGCTGAAGTTACATTAACCCTCCCACCTGTGAGGGGAAAAACCCAGACCGTTATACTATCCTCTCCTAAGTAAAGGAACTACCATCTTCCCTGCCTAACACAACCATGCCCCACATCCACTGACAACTAAATCACACAATGAATAGATTTCTAATAAGGCTCCAATATATGTAAAGGAGGGGGGGTTAACCCCTAATGAGGCTTTGCCTTCACACTTAGAAGGAATAAGCCATTACCTTACTAGCTCAGCTGCAGGGCAGGTTCAGCATCATGGCAGATAAAAAAACTTCTTGATGCCATGAAATTATTTTCTGAAGATGGCCGTCTTACCACTTCCTTATATGCCTTCTCCTGTGACCCATCCCACTCCAGCAAATATGGGACTAACTCCTCCCATGGGTCAAAATCCCCCTCCCCCTACGTTCCTTCGTGTCCGGGGGCTGGCTTTCTATGGAATGACAAGGGTGAATGACAAAATGGAATGCCCATAGACTATAATGGGATTACATTTAAAAGTGCTATAGAAACTAAACTATAAAACATATCAAATAGATATTTACCAGATATGTTCCCCAGGTACAGTAGCATATTCTGAAAGTGAGATTATTTTAATAGGATGTAATGTTTCAATTGCTATAGCAGCAAAACTATGACACATATTACATAGATACAAAACAAGAATATAGTATCCCTGAAAAAAACACTGTGTCCAAAACAATAAAAAAAGCATATGTATATGAATATGAGCGGAAAAGCCTCCAACCTGCAAAAGACCTTGCACACCAAAGTAGTGTGAATAACAAAGTTCCAGGAGAGCACTTATGGCTGGCACAATAACCTTTGGATAAGTCCACTAGTTGTAGCGGTGAGCGTGAAACACAGATTCCTAGCACATCCTCCCACTAGACTTTAGGTCGTACCTGACTTCCAAGCAGATCACCAACAGCACTGTCCGTTAATATGGCTCATCATCCGGGTGAACCGCAGCTCCGGTGTGGAATTATACACTAGATGAGCCTCCGTTCCGCTGTATACACTGCAAGCATGGTGTCGGGTATAGCGTCTGACGTCATCAATGGGGCATGCAGTAACGAGGGTGTGTGCATATGCACCAATCAGCTCCGTTATCCAGTACCTTGTCTTCAGCTCTCTCCGGACAGCAGGTAAAGGGCTTCCAGCATCGATGTAGAGGCTGCTGAGACTCCTTAATAAACCGGGCTCCAAGTAGCCCAATAACAAATATCAAAAAAGAGGAAAAGAGTCTCTTGGCAAGTAAAAAATCTTCAAACTTTATTACAAAAAAAGGATAAAATTCCACTGCACCAGCACAACAAAAGGGAAACAGCCGGCCCTACTAGTTTCGCGTATGCCGTAATCTAAGACCTGCTGGATACTAAAACAGGAGGTGTTTAAAAGTAAAGTTCTTTGATTGATAAGCCATTTTTCAAGTGCATTTGTCCTGTTTTTTTGTGCTGTACAGGACAGGTGTTAGCTTATGATAGTTATTACCAGACATTTTAAATCAAGTATTATGCTTATAGGTTGGATGCCAATTCATGATTCCTAAACATTTAATAATAATTAACAATTAATATTTGATATTACTTAGGTTCTGCATTGTATAAGTCTGTATTGATGTGTACAGACAATGATCTTGCTTTTTGTTTTCCTAGGATATTGTTGCAATATGTTTTTATTGGTTTCCCATATATTTGTTCATCTAATCAAATTGTTTACCAATCAATCACTATGCATATATATATTTTTTATATATTTATATACTTGTTTTTGTAATTTACTTCTATCAAGTGTATTTCAGAGATTTTACTATATACAGCATTTACGCCAATTTCAACATGTTATGTCTCCTTATATATATTTGCTCCTTTTAAGTATCCTCCTCCTTGCACCTTTAACTGTCTAATGGGTTAAGTGGGTGTTCACTTGTGTTCACTAGTAGCCAATGTCTGTGTAGGGTATTACTTTTAAACACCTCCTGTTTTAGTATCCAGCAGGTCTTAGATTACGGCATACGTCGAAACTAGTACTTCCCTTTTGTTGTGTTGGTGCTAGTGGAATTTTATCACTTTTTTGTAATAAAGTTTGAAGATTGTTTACTTGCCAAGAGACTCTTTTCCTCTTTTTTTGATATTACATATTACATGGCGGACAGCAATCAACCCTATCAGATACAATCGGGTTGATTGACACCCCCTGCTAGCAGGTGATTGGCCGCAAATCTGCAGGGGGCGGAATTGCGCAAGCAGTTCACTATAACTGCTTGTGCAATGCTAAATGCCAACAGTGTATGCTGTCGGCATTCAGCGATGTCTGGCGGACATGATACGCTACATCATATCATGTCCGCCAGACTTTAATAATTTGTCGTCATTTCCGGCGTCATAGTTGACGCCGGAAGGTTTCACGTGGTTGCGTCATTTTTGACGTATGTGTGTTGCGGACGTTTTTGGCGCCAAAAAATGTGGGCGTCATACTTGGCGCCAAAAAAGTGGGCGTTACACTTGGCGCCAGGTTTTTTTTTCACATTATTTCAGTCTCACTTTTTAGTTGCTTCTGGTTTTTAGAGGCTTGTTTTGTTTGGCATTTTTTCCCATTCCTGAAACTGTCATTTAAGGAATTTGATAATTTTGCTTTATATGTTGTTTTTTCTATTACATATTGCAAGATGTCACTACCTGACCCTGGATCAGAATCTACTTCTGGAAAGACGCTGCCTGATGTTGGTTCTACCAAAGCTAAGTGCATTTGTTGTAAACTTTTGGTAACTGTTCCTCCAGCTGTAGTTTGTGTTAGTTGTCATGATTAACTATCTAACGCAGATAATATTTCCATTAGTAATAATCCTTTACCTGTTGTTGTTCCTTCAACATCTAATGTTCAGGATGTTCCTGTTAATGTAAAATAATTTGTTTCTAATTCTATTCGGAAGGCTCTGTCTGTTATTCCTCCTTCTAGTAAAGGTAAAAGGTCTTTTAAAACTTCTCATATTTCAGATGAATTTTTAAATGACCGCCATCATTCTGACTTATCTATTTCTGATGAGGATCTATCTGGTTCAGAAGGGTCTGCCTCAGATATTGACACTGATAAATCTTCATATTTGTTTAAGATGGAGTTTATTCGTTCTTTACTTAAAGAAGTGTTGATTGCATTAGATATGGAGGAGTCTAGTCCTCTTGATATTAAAACTAATAAGCGTTTAAATTCAGTTTTTAAACCTCATGTAGTTATTCCAGAAGTTTTTCCAGTTCCTGATGCTATTTCAGAAGTAATTTCTAGGGAATGGAATAGTCTGGGTACTTCATTTACTCCTTCTCCAAGGTTTAAGAAATTGTACCCTTTGCCATCTGATAGATTAGAGTTTTGGGAAAAAAATCCCCAAAGTTGATGGGGCTATCTCTACTCTTGCTAAACGTACTACTATTCCTACGGCAGATAGTACTTCTTTTAAGGATCCTTTAGATAGGAAGCTTGAATCCTTTCTAAGGAAGGCTTATTTATGTTCAGGTAATCTTCTTAGACCTGCTATTTCTTTGGCTGATGTTGCTGCAGCTTCCACCTTCTGGTTGGAGGCTTTAGCGCAACAAGTGTCAGATCATAATGCTTATAGCATTGTTAAACTTCTTCAACATGCTAATAACTTTGTTTGTGATGCCATTTTTGATATCATTAGGATTGATGTCAGGTATATGTCTTTAGCTATTTTAGCTAGAAGAGCTTTATGGCTTAAGTCTTGGAATGCAGATATGACTTCTAAGTCAACGTTGCTTTCTCTTTCCTTCCAAGGTAATAAATTATTTGGTTCTCAGTTGGATTCAATAATTTCAACTGTTACTGGGGGGAAGAGAGCCTTTTTGCCTCAGGACAAAAAATCTAAAGGTAAATATAGGGCTGCTAATCGTTTTCGTTCCTTTCGTCAGAATAAGGAACAGAAGCCTGACCCTTCCCCTAAAGGAACAGTTTCCGTTTGGAAACCTTCTCCAGTCTGGAATAAATCCAAGCCTTTTAGAAAGTCAAAACCAGCTCCCAAATCCGCATGAAGGTGTGGCCCTCATTCCAGCACAGCTGGTAGGGGGAAGGTTACGATTTTTCAAAGATGTTTGGATCAATTTGATTCAAAGTCTTTGGATTCAGAACATTGTTTCACAAGGGTACAGAATAGGTTTCAAGATAAGACCGTCTGTGAGAAGATTTTTTCTCTCACGCATTCCAGTAAACCCAGTAAAGGCTCAGGCGTTTCTGAAATGTGTTTCAGACCTAGAGTCGGCTGGGGTAATTGTGCCTGTTCCAGTTCTGGAACGGGGTCTGGGGTTTTACTCAAATCTGTTCATTGTACCAAAGAAGGAGAATTCCTTCAGACCAGTTCTGGATCTAAAAATATTGAATCATTATGTAAGGATACCAACATTCAAAATGGTGACTATAAGGACTATTCTGCCTTTTGTTCAGCAAGGGCATTATATGTCTACAATAGACTTACAGGATGCATATCTTCATATTCCAATTCATCCACTATCAGTTCCTGAGATTCTCTTTTCTAGACAAGCATTACCAGTTTGTTGCTCTTCCGTTTGGCCTAGCAACAGCTCCAAGGATCTTTTCAAAGGTTCTCAGTGCCCTTCTCTCTGTAATCAGAGAACAGGGTATTGCGGTATTTCCTTATTTGGACGCTATCTTGGTACTTGCTCAGTCTTTACATTCTGCAGAATCTCATATGAATCAACTTATGTTGTTTCTTCAAAGACATGGTTGGAGGATCAATTTACCAAAGAGTTCCTTGATTCCTCAGACAAGGGTAACCTTTTTGGGTTTCCAAATAGATTCAGTGTCCATGACTTTGTCTTTAACAGAAAAGAGACGTCTGAAATTGGTTTCAGCTTGTCGAAACCATCAGTCTCAATCATTCCCTTCGGTAGTTTTGTGCATGGAAATTCTAGGTCTCATGACTGCTGCATCGGACGCGATCCTTTTTGCTCGTTTTCACGTGAGACCTCTCCAGCTTTGTATGCTGAACCAATGGTGCAGGGATTATACAAAGATATCACAATTAATATCCTTAAATCCCAATGTCCGATCTTCTCTGACTTGGTGGTTGGATCACCATCGTTTAATTCAAGGCGCCTCTTTTGTTCATCCAACCAGGACTGTGATCTCAACAGATGCAAGTCTTTCAGGTTAGGGAGCTGTATGGGGATCTCTGACAGCGCAGGGGGTTTGGGAATCTCAGGAGGCGAGATTACCAATCAACATTTTGGAACTCCGTGCAATTTTCAGAGCTCTTCAGTTCTGGCCTCTTCTGAAGAGAGAATCGTTTATTTGTTTTCAGACAGACAATGTCACAACCGTGGCATATGTCAATCATCAAGGTGGGACTCACAGTCCTCAGGCTATGAAAGAAGTATCTCGGATACTGGTATGGGCGGAATCCAGCTCCTGTCTAATCTCTGCGGTTCACATCCCAGGTATAGACAATTGGGAAGCGGATTATATCAGTCGCCAGACGTTACATCCGGGCGAATGGTCTCTTCACCCAGAGGTATTTCTTCAGATTGTTCAAATCTGGGGACTTCCAGAAATAGATCTGATGGCTTCTCGTCTAAGCAAAAAACTTCCCAGGTATCTGTCCAGATCCAGGGATCCTCAGGCGGAAGCGGTGGACGTGTTGTCGCTTCCTTGGAATTATCAACCTGCTTATATCTTTCCGCCTCTAGTTCTTCTTCCAAAAGTGATTTCCAAAATCCTAATGGAGCGTTCGTTTGTACTACTGGTGGCTCCAGCATGGCCACACAGGTTTTGGTATGCGGATCTCGTTCGGATGGCCAGTTGCCAACCTTGGACACTTCCGTTAAGGCCAGACCTTCTATCTCAAGGCCCATTTTTCCATCAGGATCTCAAATCATTAAATTTGAAGGTATGGAGATTGAACGCTTAATACTTAGTCATAGAGGTTACAGGCTCGTAAATCTGTGTCTAGAAAGATTTATTACTGAGTTTGGAAGACTTACATTTCTTGGTGTTCTTCTCATAAATTCTCTTGGCATTCTTTTAGAATTCCTAGAATTTTACAGTTTCTTTAGGATGGTTTGGATAAGGGTTTGTCTGCAAGTTCCTTGAAAGGACAAATCTCTGCTCTTTCTGTTCTTTTTCACAGAAAGATTGCTAATCATCCTGATATTCATTATTTTGTACAGGCTTTGGTTTGTATCAAGCCTGTCATTAAGTCAATCTCTCCTCCTTGGAGTCTTAATTTGGTTCTGAGGGCTTTACAGGCTCCTCCGTTTGAACCTATGCATTCTATGGATATTAAATTACTTTCCTGGAAGGTTTTGTTCCTTTTGGCCATCTCTTCTGCTAGAAGAGTTTCTGAGTTATCTGCTCTTTCTTGTGAATCTCCTTTTCTGATTTTTCATCAGGATAAGGCGGTGTTGCGGACTTCATTTAATTTTTTACCTAAAGTTGTGAATTCTAACAACATTAGTAGAGAAATTGTTGTCCCTTCATTGTGTCCTAATCCTAAGAATTCTCTGGAGAGATCTTTACATTCTTTGGATGTAGTAAGAGCTTTGAAATATTATGTTGAAGCTACTAAAGATTTCAGAAAGACTTCTAGTCTATTTGTTATCTTTTCTGTTTCTAGGAAAGGTCAGAAGGCTTCTGCCATTTCTTTGGCGTCTTGGTTAAAGTCTTTGATTCATCATGCTTATGTGGAGTCGGGTAAATCCCCGCCTCAAAGGATTACGGCTCATTCTACTAGGTCAGTTTCTACTTCCTGGGCTTTTAGGAATGAAGCTTCTGTTGATCAGATTTGCAAAGCAGCAACTTGGTCTTCTTTGCATACTTTTACTAAATTCTACCATTTTAATGTTTTTTCTTCTTCTGAAGCAGTTTTTGGTAGAAAAGTACTTCAGGCAGCTGTTTCAGTTTGATTCTTCTGCTTATAATTTCAGTTTTTTTCATTATAAGATTAAAACTTTTTGATTTGGGTTGTGGATTATTTATTCAGCGGAATTGGCTGTCTTTATTTTATCCCTCCCTCTCTAGTGACTCTTGCGTGGAAGTTCCACATCTTGGGTATCTGCTATCCCATACGTCACTAGCTCATGGACTCTTGCCAATTACATGAAAGAAAACATAATTTCTGTAAGAACTTACCTGATAAATTCATTTCTTTCATATTGGCAAGAGTCCATGAGGCCCACCCTTTTTGTGGTGGTTATGATTTTTTTGTATAAAGCACAATTATTCAAATTCCTTATTTGGATGCTTTCGCTCCTTTCTTATCACCCCTCTTCTTGGCTATTCGTTAAACTGAATTGTGGGTGTGGTGAGGGGTGTATTTATAGGCATTTTGAGGTTTGGGAAACTTTGCCCCTCCTGGTAGGAATGTATATCCCATACGTCACTAGCTTATGGACTCTTGCCAATATGAAAGAAATTAATTTATCAGGTAAGTTCTTACATAAATTATGTTTTTTGCAGATCCCCTTGTAACAAAAGTTCATCCTGCTCTGACCTAATGACTTTGTAACATCTGCAAAAATAGATATGTTGCTATTTAATCCTTGCTCCAAGTCATTAATAAAAATATTAAAAGCAACAGGGCCCAGTACTGATCCCTGGGGGCAGGGCTGCCATCAGAGGGTGAATAGGTTGACTCCTGTCAGTGGGTCAGGGGGCCCCATGAGACAAGGATAGCTATTATTTTTTACCTTTTGGCAGCCACTAGAGGGCGCTACAGCAGAGTGCTTTTGAGCGTGCAAAATGTCATTACAAGGAGTAAAGCATTAGCATTTGAGAGGATTTCTGAGTGTGCACTAAACCACTATGTACAGTGTGAGACAGACTTGGCACTTCAGTGTGTGCCTGAGTCAGACGGCAGATCACTTTCATTTGCAGAGTAGGTAGGACTTACTTAGTAAATGTTTTTTATTTATTTGTGCAATTTCAGATTGTAACTTCAGTGTGGTAGTTGTATGGTGGGGCCAGGGGTCCATAAACACACATTTTGTTAGCAATATGCAGCAGTGTATTTATGATTTTTTTGACAATGCTGTAGAAATTCTATATTTAAAACCATGCAGAAATGTTTCCACTTCAATACATACATGGTAGGTGCCATTTTATCTAAAATTTGTACATCTGCATAAAATGTTATACTCTCAGACTAAGATTGCTCAGTGTTTGAAATGAGACAGGTTAATTTAACACTGTTCAGTTTACACTACAGCTGACTTAATTTTGAAATACAAACCAACAAGCCTAAATCCTGCATTTAATCAGATCTAACGGTATGAGACCAGTTAGAGTACCACAGCTTATGGTTCCACCAAGACCATATATAGTACAGCATTTTCAAAATCCATAAGTACAGCTGACAGATGGGAACATTTGTACACCAGATTTGAAGTGGTGGAAAATGGGGGGATAAAAAACTCAAACATATGTCAACCTTTCAGAAGTACTTTTCTTCATCTACCCATTCTGACAGATCAATAATGTATAATTTTGAATTCACAGAAGTATTTTTGTTTGCACATTTACAAATATGAGTCTTTAAAAAGTGATCGCTTAATTTCTGCAATTTTTTTTATCATGCATGTCACACACTGTTGATTTAGGGGATGGCAATGTGCAGACATTTTACCTCCTGTGAGTGTTTCTATGAGTGTCTGTGTTTATTTCTTTGTGCTTTTGTTGGTGTCTCTATGAGTGTGTATGTATTTTTTTTCTGTGGGTCTCTCTGTGAAGGTTTGTATGTCTTTGTGCATTTTCTGTGGATGTCTCTTTTAGGGTGTGTGTGTATGTATGTCTGTGGGTGTTTCCTTGGGTGTATGTGCAAGTTTGTGTTAGAGTTTGTGTGTGTGTGTATCCATTGTCTGTTCCTTTTTAGGCACAAAGGGGAGAGTGACCAGCGCCAAAAATAATAATACAACAGAATCCAACTAGAAAATAGGAATCTCTCAACAAATCCTATAAACAAGACACTAGAACAAATAAAAATACTAGGGAGCGCTAAAAATAGCTGAAGTGTATCATAAATGGATAAGATAAATAAATAATCACTACTCAAACAAACAACTGCAGAAGATAAACCGCAAGAGTAGAATTAATAGTGAATACAAGTAAACCTAAAAAATATAAAAAAATCTAATAAAATTAATCAAATGAAATCAATCAAAACTCTTCCGTGAATAGTAGCAAATAAACAACATTGTGAGGAGAAGGTGCCGGTTCACATATAAAACAGTATTAATTTGATAGTTGCAATAAAATTTTACACATACAACGTACTAATAGGTCGACCTAGTACAATAGCCAGTATACAATAATAGATCTCAGCGTAAAAATGGATACATTAAAAATTGATACAATAATTGATATAAATTATAAACACATATATAATCAAAAATACATTCAGGATAAAAATAATGTCTTTTAGGCGTTATTCAGCTATGCAAACTGTGTGGGAAATCTCAGTCAGAACTGTAGATAAAAAGTTCAAATAGCAATCCTAGTTGGAGCCCAAGTGAAAACCGAATAGCCGTCCTATCCTTAGCAGCGTGAATCTTTTAACAGCGTTAGCAACGTGAATGTTTTAACAGCGTGAGGATCCTCCTATGAGAAGGGGAGTTCCTTTTAGTGGAATATCAAGTCACGTAATACAAAACGATATCTGTACTCAAAGTTTAGACTGTTATTGTCGACATCGGACACAAAGTACACCGGTCATGCTACCAGAGTGGAGTTCCCACAAGTTACAAACATGCAATGTCCTTAATAACGGGCAAAAGTGTTCAGATTAATAAAAGCCTCTACGGAATAGGCAAAGAACTCAGTGATAACAAGTAATCTATCTAATGGGTTAGATCGTTAATAAGAAATCTAAACACCTTTAGATTCGCCTTTGGTAGTTGTTACTGTATCACGTATGTGAGTTATAATGCCAAATTCCAATAATCCATACAACAAATGTGCTTCACTAACGGAAGCAAAGAGCAACGCGTTTCAAATTTTGTTTCTTTTTCAAGCTCATGATCGGATACATCTACGTGCTTCCTTTTAAACCTATCCTGCAAATCCTATTGGATAGTTCTGGTTCACAAATCTTTAAAGGGCCATATTATATGGAAATCACACTATTCCAGCCTTATACACAATGGTAATTTTACAGAAAAAATGAATATATAAACAATATTAATAACAATTCGTATAATAAAATACATTAAATAAGAAAAATAAAAAGTAAATAAATCGTAAAAAATGTCATATAATTTACAACACTCAAAATGGTCCGGCAGCTTCAGAGTATATAAATACCTAAAGCTAATATATATAGAGTATTATAATTAGTGTATTTCATTTATTTGGCTTTATTCGAAAAACAATCTCAATTCTAATAAAGTAAGCTCTTCAATCTAAAAAATATATGTCATAATACAATACAAACAGTAAAAGAGATAAAAATATATATATATATAAATAAAGTCAATAATAAATAATAAATACAATCAATATTAAATTTAATCAATAGTAAAGTCAATAATAAATAGTTATCAGGGATAACTTCTTGTCACAATTAATAGAGGAGCCAACTAGGAGTAACGCTATATTGAATTTAGTGCTATCAAATAATACAGATATAATATCAAATATAGAAGTCAAAGAACATTTGGGTAACAGTGATCATAACATGGTCACATTTGAAATTTCTTTTCATAAGCAGTGACTTAAAGGTTTAACCAAGACTTTTAATTTTAAGAAAGCAAAATTCAACGATTTAAGTAAATCATTAAATAACATAAATTGGGACAAAGTATTCTCTAATAAAAATACAGAGGATAAATGGATAACATTTAAAACTTTGTTAAATAAATATACATATCAACAAATACCATTTGGTTATAAAAATAAAAATAAAAAATCCAAGCCAATGTGGCTGAATATAAATGTGTTAAGAGAAAGTAGGAAAAAACGCAGGGCATTTAAATTATTCAAAGAAAATAGTACAGACTCAAAATTCCATATTTATAAGGAATGTAACAAAGCATGCAAAAAAGCAATCAAATTAGCCAAAATTGAAAATGAAAAATTAATTGCAAAGGATTCTAAATCTAACCCTAAAAGGTTCTTTAAGTACATAAATAGCAAAAAATCTAAGAAAGACAATATAGGTACATTAAAATGCGGGGAGGGTAGCTTGATTAACAGTGACAGAGAGAAGGCTGAGATACTAAACCATTTTTTTTTCTTTAGTATACACAAGAGAGGAACCATTGGATGATACTTTGGAACAAAATAGAACATGCCAGCCCATACCATTAATTGAGTTATGTATAGAGGATATCAGGAACAAATTGGATAAAAAGGTAAATAAAACTCCAGGCCCAGATGGAATACACCCAAGGGTGTTAAGGGAACTTAGCACTGTTATAGACAAACCTCTACTCTTAATTGTTCAAGACTCATTATCCTCAGGCATGGTACCCAAGGATTGGCGTAAAGCTGATGTGGTGCCACTCTTCAAAAAGGGAAGTAGGGATGATCCAGGAAGCTATAGACCAGTTAGTCTGACATCAATAGTGGGGAAGATATTTGAAGGGATTATAAGGGATTATATTGATGAGCATATTCGTGTAAACAAGATTGTGAGTTCTAATCAGCATGGTTTTATGAGAAATAGATCATGTAAAACTAATCTAATTAGATTATATGAGGAAGTAAGTAAAAATATAGATAAAGGGGAATCAGTTAATGTGATATACTTAGATTTTTCAAAGTTGTTTGATACAGTGCCACATGAGAGATTAATGTACAAAATTAAGGGACTGGAAATAGCTGAAAATGTTAGTTTGTGGATAAATAACTGGATAAAAGATAGGGAGCAATGAGTAGTAGTAAATGGATCATACTCAGATTGGACAAAGGTAATCAGTTGAGTACCCCAGGGATTAGTGCTGGGTCCTATTCTTTTTAATATTTTTATAAATTACTTGGAGCTAGGATTAAATAGCGACATCTCTATTTTTGCAGATGATACTAAATTAAGTAAGGTCATTAGGTCAGAGCAGGATGAACTTTTGTTACAAAGGGACCTGCAAAAAGTAGAAGTATGGGCAGGTAAATGGAAAATTAGATTTAATACGGGAAAATGCAAGGTTCTACATTTTGGAAGTAAAAATAAGCAGGCAACGTATTATTTAAATGGGACAAGACTTAGCCAAACACAGGAGGAAAGAGATTTGGGTGTAGTAATAGATAACAAGCTAAAGATGGGTGCACAATGCAGGGCAGCAGCTTCAAAGGCTAATAAGATACTAGCATGTATTAAAAGAGGCATTGTCTCAAGGGAGGAAAGCATAATTCTGTCACTATATAAAGCCCTGGTAAGACCTCACCTTGAGTATGGAGTGCAGTTCTGGGGACCAATCCTAAAAAAGATATTGCAGAACTAGAAAAAGTTCAGAGAAGGGCCACAAAGCTAATAAGGGGATTGGAGAATTTAACCTATGAGGAGAGGCTAGCCAAACTGGGTCTGTTTTCTTTAGAAAAAAGGCGCTTAAGAGGTGACATGATTACTTTATATAAATATATTCAAGGCCCATATACAGAGATGGCAGATGCTCTGTTTATTCCAAGAAAATTGTTTGTGACCAGAGGTCACAATTTAAGGTTGGAGGAAAGGAGATTTAATCTCCTGCAACGGAAACATTTTTTCACTGTAAGAGCAATAAAATTGTGGAACTCATTACCAAAGGAGGTAGTGAATGCCAATACCCTAGATACATTTAAAAATTATTTGGATACATTTCTGTCTATAAACAAAATTCATGGATATTATTGCTAGTATTAAATGGGTCACCTTTTAGTGAGATTATATAAGTTTAACTGGAGCTTTTTGTATATATTTTACATTTGTATAGGTTGAACTCGATGGACTTCGGTCTTTTTTCAACCTTATCTACTATGTTACTATGTGTGTTACTATATACAGTCAGGTCACAAATAGAGACAAACAAGAAATATAAGGTATAACAATTTTCTGAAAAAATGGCAAAACCAGGTTTGCCCTGTGCAATGTCTTTAGTCCCTTAGCCACAAGTACATAAGGTGCAGTGTGTTATTCCCCTTTATTTAATAGCAAGCTTATATGAACTAAAGGTACAGGTTGCTAAATGCGGTTAGATACACTCTCACTCACCCCGCTCTTCATGCGGCAGCCTCACTTGGTCTGTCCTCCCGGATCTGACTCCTTTCAAAGCAGAAGGAAGAGGTCTTACCTGGTGTAGAGTGTCCGCTTGCAACCTCCACAATCGCGGTTCCTGTTGTGTCCCAAATTTTACAGCTTGCCCGGTCACAGCTGCACCTGATCCTGCCTTCCAATTTGGGATGTGATCCTGAGAGCAAACTCCTTCCTGTTTGCAAGTTACATGAAGTAGAAAAGAAGAGGCGGATCCATCCAATACTTCCAAAACACTGTGAATTTATTGTAGCAATTTTCTTTCACAAACAGTTGTTGCAAAAAACTTCAGAGACACACACTTAAAACCATAAGAGCTGATGTGAGGTTCAGTTTCAGTCTTACATGTTTCGGCGGATCCTGACCGCCTTAATCATAGACTATGGTCTATGATTAAGGCGGTCAGGATCCGCCGAAACATGTAAGACTGAAACTGAACCTCACATCAGCTCTTATGGTTTTAAGTGTGTGTCTCTGAAGTTTTTTGCAACAACTGTTTGTGAAAGAAAATTGCTACAATAAATTCACAGTGTTTTGGAAGTATTGGATGGATCCGCCTCTTCTTTTCTACTTAAGGTATAAAAATGTCATAAAAAACACCCCAAGTCAAATTCTAAATTTAAACCATGTGGTGTCAAAGTTTTTAATTCGAAAATCCACTTTGCTTCTAATTTTAAAATGTATTTTTCCATATTACAGCCTCTCCAGTTAGGTTTCACCTGGTCTATTACAGTATAGGACAAATGCTTAATATTACCATTATTGCATTTCTTAAAATGTTTAGGGACAGGGAGTTCCTTCTTTCTATCCAAATCCATATTCTCAATCGAATTAATGGGGCCTATTTATTAAAGGTCTTGCGGACCTGATCCGACAGTGCGGATCAGGTCCGCAAGACCTTGCTGAATGCGGAGAGCAATACGCTCTCCGCATTTAACATTGCACCAGCAGCTCACACGAGCTGCTGGTGCAACGCCACCCCCTGCTGACTCGCGGCCAATCGCAGGGAGGTGTCAGTCAACCCGATCGTACTCGATTGGGTTGATTTCCGTCGATTCCTGTCCGCCTCATCAGAGCAGGCGGACAGGGTTATAGAGCAACGGTCTTTAGACCGCTGCTTCATAACTGCTGTTCCTGGCGAGTCTGAAGACTCGCCAGAAACACGGGCCCACAAGCTCCGTTCGGAGCTTGATAAATGGGCCCCCTTGTGTTCTCTTATCCTATCCTTGACGGACCTTGTCAATTCCCCTACATACTGAACCCCACATAAACATTCAAGGAGATAGACTACATTGGAATCTGTGCATTTACAGTATACATATTATTTATTTTGTACTCCTTTTTTGTTATTCCTGATCTGAAAACCTTACTCTTTTTTGAATGTTTACAGGCCTTACAACTATGACCATGGGAAAAAAACTGTAATTTTTTTCCCTCTCAGGTCTCTATCTCTGTCTGCTGACTTCCTTTTTTCAACTCAGTAGGAGCTAGATGTGTTTTGAGATTTCTATATTTTCTATATACTAGGTTCGGATACTTTGGAATCAGTGGTCCCAAAATATCATCTGATCTGAGGATATGCCAATGTCTCTTTAGAATTTTCTCCAATTTTCTGCTATCCTCATTATATTGAGTTATAAAAGGGACCCTAAATTCTTCCATAGCGTTTGATTTTTTTATTTTTTTTGTCTTTTGGGTAAGTAGGTCTACTCTATTTATCTTCAATGCTTCAGCCCTGGATGATTCTATTTCCTCTGGGTTATATCCCTTATTTAGGAATTTATTTATTAAAATCTCGGATTGTTCAATAAAATCTGCATCGTTCATACAATTTTTCCTAATGCGCATAAACTGGCTTTTTGGGATGTTCTTTTTCCATTTTTCTAAATGGCAGCTCTCTGCGTGTATATAGCCATTCGCATCAACCGGTTTAAAAAAGGTTTTTGTCAGAATTTTACCATCCACCACTTCAATTTTTAAATCCAAAAAATTAATACTATTACAACTTATTTCGTATTAAAATTTTAGATTTTGGTCATTAATATTCATTCTTGAAAAGAACCATTCCAGTTCTTCCTTGGTTCCTCTCCATATAATTAAAATATCGTCGATATAGCGTTTGTAGGAGACCAGACATGCCCCCAAATCAGTCGAGTCGAGGAAAATTAATTCCCACAACCCTTAAAAAGATTGGCATAACTGGGGGTAAATCTGGTCCTCATAGCCGTGCCACATTGTTGTAGGTAAAATTTACCATTAAAATAGTTGTGGGATAGAATAAACCTAATACTATCAATAATACATAGTTTTTGCTCATTCAACAAACTGGGATCCTTATTTAAATAGAAATCCATAGCTGCAATGCCAAAGTCATGTCTAATACATGTGTACAACGCTGATACGTCGCAAGTGGAAATTATCTTCCCATTGTATATTCTCTAAGATCCGAAGGACATCAGTAGAGTCCTTAAGATATGATGGCAAGGCTTTCACATAATCCTGTAAGAATAAATCAATGTACTCAGATAGATTAGCAGTAATTGAATCGATCCCGGAGACTATTGGTCTTCCAGGGGGATTAGATATACTTTTGTGAATTTTGGGTAAACACTACATGAGTGGAATTTTGGGGTCCTTGGGAAGTAGATAGCCAGTCTCTTTGTCATTCAGTATACCAAGATCTCTGGCTTTTCCAATATGGTTTGTTAATTCTATCATAAAATCACCTGTCGGTGTCCTTATCATCTAAAAGTTGGTTACACATCTTTAAATAATCATCCTTTTTCATCAGCACTATCCCACCTCCCTTGATTGCCGGCTTCACAACCACCTTATTGTTATCCTCTAATTCCTTTATATCTAATAATTGTGCTCTTGTTATATTCAAACGTTTGTTCA
Source organism: Bombina bombina (assembly GCF_027579735.1). Lineage (NCBI taxonomy): Eukaryota > Metazoa > Chordata > Amphibia > Anura > Bombinatoridae > Bombina > Bombina bombina. Next base: position 1,081,122,743 of record NC_069500.1, on the reverse strand, counting down.
TATTTTTTCCAATTTTAAATTTTGTATGTCATTTGTAATCAGTTTTTCAAAAGTCTCTAGAGGCGCACCTTTTATATATTTTGGGTAGAACTGGATTTTTCTTTTTAATCTGTGTGTTTAAATGATAATGCTAATTATAATTTCTAATTATAATTTCTTTACTGTCAGGTTCCTTATAAACACAATTTCTTTGTGTTGGTGCAAAAGACAACCGTCTATCTAAAACTTCCTTTTGTTTATCAGATATATATATATATATGGGGGTGTTTGAGAGAGTGGAAAATATTGCTGATAGTTAAGATTCTGGTGCCACCCTTAATCAATGATAGAACTAAATTTACACAGGGAGATACGGTATCAGGCCATATAATACTGATCTGATAAAGTAAGGGAAATAAAGGCACACAGAAAGTTTATTTCATAGCATAAATAAATGTATTAATTGTAATCCCTTATCACATTCCGTGATTCTCTGTATTGGCTCAAACCAACAAAATAACGTGAACCCCATATATACAAACACCTCAAGTCTAAGGTAATAACACCTGCAAGATATCTATTAAAGCATACGTATGTTGCTAGATCTAATGGTATCTAAGACACACATTAATCAAGTTAACAGATTATATAAAAACCTAAGATAGAACATATAAGCACATATCAAAACATATAATCATAATTATAACATGTCAGAGCAGTGTGTCAATGAAATAGAAATAAAACAGCTGAAAAAAGTCTCTCTCAAATATTAGAGGGAAACAAAAATATATGCTGCACTCAGTCCAAAGAAATGCAAATGAAAAGACAGTCCTTCATACAAAGGATAAAGTAAGCGTAGTAGTTCTTACTGTAACTTGTTCCGAAGTGTAAGATATATATCACTTGCCAGGATAGAGCAAACAGCAGTGAAACATACAGGTTCCGTGTCCCAGGTGATTTCCAAAAAGCAGGCCGCTCTCTCTGTGGCGTCTGATGTCACTGAGAAGGGGAGTGGTATAGCCTGCAGATTCCTTCAATCGGACTTGTAGGTAAAGTGCGCTTTCCTTGTGTAGTAGTAATCAGCTGTACCGGCATCCGCCGCACCGAGAAAGAACCAGGCTTTCCCTAGGCTGATAGATCAAAAGCATCGGAGCATACACCAGGATGTACGCAGACTTGCCCAAACAGATGCGATGTGCAGATATCACTCGCTCATAGCTTAAATGCACCTGCATAGACTCCACAGGTGCCTGTTCTCCAAATCCTGTATCCGCTTGACAGGGCAACAGGTTAAACATCAAACAGTCCTTGTGATAGCACAGACCATATGTTTCTTATATCAGCATGTTTTCTTATAGCCAGCACTTTAACAGGTATGCAGATAGAATGCAGGCAGTAGAAAAGTATAAAAGGCTATGCGTGCACCATAGACCTTAAAACCTTAGACAGTTCTTGTAAACAGGAGTTAGTCGACCTGCTCCTGATTAAACACTTCAGTGTTAAAAACACAAACCAACGACCGTTTCACCCCCACATCCAGTGTGTTTCACAGAGGTTCATCAGGGCTTAATTGAGTCCTTACCGGACTTCCTCTTAAAGAAAAGCTCACCTGACATTCCTCAGGTGTGCTTCCCCCATCTGGGATAATTGCTTAAAGGTGTATTCACATAAGTAAACATGTCGTTGTTTAAAAACACAGAAAATCAAAATTCAATGCTCTTATGTGTAAGATTGTGAAGATTCTAGTTACACACTAAAATCATAGGAAAGAAACAGCCTAATTCCTCAGCTTTCTAACACTTCTTATCACAAACAAAAATGATGACACCTTATAAATATAGCACATGTTCTGCCTGAAGGTGGGAGAGTCCACTGACTATAGAAAACTAACATACTCCAATTTGTCATTAAGTCCTACCGGGTACCTAGTATTAAGTCTATAAATCCATTTTGTTTCTTTCTGTAATAGAACTTTTTCATTATTACCACCTCTACCATTTGTTATCCCTTTGTCTATTACAGTAAATTTCAAAGATTCTACACTTCCATTATGGAACGTGCAAAAATGTCTTGCCACATTTGTGTCATTTTCATGAAGGATATCATCCCGATGTTCCTGTACCCGGTCCTTTACTGCCCTTTTGGTTTTGCCAACGTAAAAGACCGGGCACGAACAGCGAAGAAGATAAATTACCCCTTCAGATTTGCAGTTGAAGAAGAATTTAATATCAAAAACCTTGTCACTTAAAGTGAAGAATTGTTTGGTGCTATCCATGTGGGCACAGTACACACAGTGCCCACATGGATAGCTACATTTGATTCCCTTGTCCCTTCTTAGCCAATCAGCATTAGAGGGCCCTCTCACAAATTGACTCTGAACCAAGTGATCTCTCAAACTTAGAGCTTTCCTAGCTGTTAATAATGGTTTTTCACCAATAGTATCTCTGACTTTGTCGTCCAGAGTAAGTACATGCCAGTTATTAGCTAGTGCTGATCTAATGTTACACCATTGATTATTAAACTTAGTGATAAATCTGATTTGCGCCTCTTTAGGCTTTGATTTTTTATTATTATACAAAAGATCATCTCTAGGGGTCCTTCAGATTTATCACTAAGTTTAATAATCAATGGTCTAACATTAGATCAGCACTAGCTAATAACTGGCATGTACTTACTCTGGACGACAAAGTCAGAGATACTATTGGTGAAAAACCATTATTAACAGCTAGGAAAGCTCTAAGTTTGAGAGATCACTTGGTTCAGAGTCAATTTGTGAGAGGGCCCTCTAATGCTGATTGGCTAAGAAGGGACAAGGGAATCAAAGGTAGCTATCCATGTGGGCACTGTGTGTACTGTGCCCACATGGATAGCACCAAACAATTCTTCACTTTAAGTGACAAGGTTTTTGATATTAAATTCTTCTTCAACTGCAAATCTGAAGGGGTAATTTATCTTCTTCGCTGTTCGTGCCCGGTCTTTTACGTTGGCAAAACCAAAAGGGCAGTAAAGGACCGGGTACAGGAACATCGGGATGATATCCTTCATGAAAATGACACAAATGTGGCAAGACATTTTTGCACGTTCCATAATGGAAGTGTAGAATCTTTGAAATTTACTGTAATAGACAAAGGGATAACAAATGGTAGAGGTGGTAATAATGAAAAAGTTCTATTACAGAAAGAAACAAAATGGATTTATAGACTTAATACTAGGTACCCGGTAGGACTTAATGACAAATTGGAGTATGCTAGTTTTCTAGTCAGTGGACTCCCCCACCTTCAGGCAGAACATGTGCTATATTTGTAAGGTGTCATCATTTTTGTTTGTGATAAGAAGTGTTAGAAAGCTGAGGAATTAGGCTGTTTCTTTCCTATGATTTTAGTGTGTAACTAGAATCTTCACAATCTTACACATAAGAGCATTGAATTTTGATTTTCTGTGTTTTTAAACAGTGACATGTTTACTTATGTGAATACACCTTTAAGCAATTATCCCAGATGGGGGAAGCACACCTGAGGAATGTCAGGTGAGCTTTTCTTTAAGAGGAAGTCCGGTAAGGACTCAATTAAGCCCTGATGAACCCCTGTGAAACACACTGGATGTGGGGGTGAAACGGTCGTTGGTTTGTGTTTTTAACACTGAAGTGTTTAATCAGGAGCAGGTCGACTAACTCCTGTTTACAAGAACTGTCTAAGGTTTTAAGGTCTATGGTGCACGCATAGCCTTTTATACTTTTCTACTGCCTGCATTCTATCTGCATACCTGTTAAAGTGCTGGCTATAAGAAAACATGCTGATATAAGAAACATATGGTCTGTGCTATCACAAGGACTGTTTGATGTTTAACCTGTTGCCCTGTCAAGCGGATACAGGATTTGGAGAACAGACCTGTGGAGTCTATGCAGGTGCATTTAAGCTATGAGCGAGTGATATCTGCACATCGCATCTGTTTGGGCAAGTCTGCGTACATCCTGGCGTATGCTCCGATGCTTTTGATCTATCAGCCTAGGGAAAGCCTGGTTCTTTCTCGGTGCGGCGGATGCCGGTACAGCTGATTACTACTACACAAGGAAAGCGCACTTTACCTACAAGTCCGATTGGAGGAATCTGCAGGCTATACCACTCCCCTTTTCAGTGACATCAGACGCCACAGAGAGAGCGGCCTGCTTTTTGGAAATCACCTGGGACACGGAACCTGTATGTTTCACTGCTGTTTGCTCTATCCTGGCAAGTGATATATATCTTACACTTCGGAACAAGTTACAGTAAGAACTACTACGCTTACTTTATCCTTTGTATGAAGGACTGTCTTTTCATTTGCATTTCTTTGGACTGAGTGCAGCATATATTTTTGTTTCCCTCTAATATTTGAGAGAGACTTTTTTCAGCTGTTTTATTTCTATTTCATTGACACACTGCTCTGACATGTTATAATTATGATTATATGTTTTGATATGTGCTTATATGTTCTATCTTAGGTTTTTATATAATCTGGTAACTTGATTAATGTGTGTCTTAGATACTATTAGATCTAGCAGCATACGTATGCTTTAATAGATATCTTGCAGGTGTTATTACCTTAGACTTGAGGTGTTTGTATATATGGTGTTCACATTATTTTGTTGGTTTGAGCCAATACAGAGAATCACGGAATGTGATAAGGGATTACAATTAATACATTTATTTATGCTATGAAATAAACTTTCTGTGTGCCTTTATTTCCCTTACTTTATCAGATCAGTATTATATGGCCTGATACCTTATCTCCCTGTGTAAATTTAGTTCAACCTTGTTTATCAGATAGTTTGGTATCACTCAAATTAAAAATACTGTTTTTCTCTTCAACTAAAATCTTTTTGTTTTGGGATTTATGTAATCCACTCCCTCTTCCTCCCCGTTTTCGGAGGCCCTTCTTTTTCTTTGATTTAATTGGGGAAAATTTGGATTGTTTTCCCTCCAATTTTGATCTCTCTCTAAAAAATGGGTCTTATGAGGCCCCAATCCACTTGAACTTTGTATAGGTTCTTAATTTGACAAGTAATGATTCTCTCTAGTATTTTTCTCAGGAAATGTTAAAGGTTGAAATCTATTTTGTGTGGAGATTGTCTTTGGGGACTCTCGATACATATTACCTTTGGAATTTGGATAATAGTATGATTTTGGTATTTCCCATTTATTATAATCATTGGGTGTATTTTGAGTGTGTCTCCAACTATTGCCCACTTGTCTATTATTTGGGTAATACATTTTTGGTGTTTCACATTTATTATAATCATTGGTTGTATTTGGAGTGTGTCTCCAACCATTGTCTGATTGTCTATTATTTCTCCAGTTTTGGTTTCTATGCTGGAGTGGACCTCTGTTTCTTTCAACATATCCATATTGTCTATGCCTAGAATGTTGATGATCTGATTGTCTATTCTCTGATTCTGATAAACAAAAGGAGGTTTTAGATAGAGGGTTGTCTTTTGCACCAACAAAAAAAGAATTAATAAGTTCAATGCATTTATAGATGTGCATAAATTTATATGGAACCTGACAGTAAAGAAATGGTTTCTAAAAAATCCCTATGAAAGAAACAACACGGTGAGGACAGTGATAGGTAACGCATTATCATTTAAACACACAGATTTAAAAGAAAAATCCCGTTTCTACCCAAAATATATAAAAGGTGGGCCTCTAGAGACTTTTGAAAAATTGATTACAAATGATATAAAAATTTAAAATTGGAAAAAAATATTAACAAACGTTTGAATATAACAAGAGCACAATTATTAGATATAAAGGGATTAGAGGATAACAATAAGGTGGTTGTGAAGCCGGCGGACAAGGGAGGTGGGATAGTGCTGATGAACAAGGATGATTATTTAAAGATGTGTAACCAACTTTTAGATGATAAGGACACACATAAAATTCTAACCAAGAACCGACAGGTGATTTTATGATAGAATTAACAAACCATATTGGAAAAGCCAGAGATCTTGGTATACTGAATGACAAAGAGACTGGCTATCTACTTCCCAAGGAACCCAAAATTCCATTAATGTACTGTTTACCCAAAATTCACAAAAGTATATCTAATCCCCCTGGAAGACCAATAGTCTCCGGGAACAATTCAATTACTGCTAATCTATCTGAGTACATTGATTTATTCTTACACGATTATGTGAAAGCCTTGCCATAATATCTTAAGGACTCTACAGATGTCCTTCAGATCTTAGAGAATATACAATGGGAAAATAATTTCCTGTTAGCCACTTGTGACGTTTCGGCGTTGTACACATGTATTAGACATGACCTTGGCATTGCAGCTATTGATTTCTATTTAAATAAGTATCCCAGTTTGTTGAATGAGCAAACACTCTTTATTAGTGATAGTATTAAGTTTATCCTATCCCACAACTATTTTAATGGTAAATTTTACCTACAACAATGTGGCACGACTATGGGGACCAGATTTGCCCCCAGTTATGCCAATCTTTTTATGGGCTTGTGGGAATTAATTTTCCTCGACTCAACTAATTTGGGGGCAAGTCTGGTCTCCTACAAACGCTATATCGACGATATTTTAATTATATGGAAAGGAACCAAGGAAGAACTGGAATGGTTCTTTTCAAGAATGAATATAAATGACCAAAATCTAAAATTTACATACGAAATAAGTAGTAATAGTATTAATTTTTTGGATTTAAAAATTGAAGTGGTGGATGGTAAAATTCTGACAAAAACCTTTTTTAAACTGGTTGATGTGAATGGCTATATACACGCAGAGAGCTGCCATTTAGAAAAATGGAAAAAGAACATCCCAAAAAGCCAGTTTATGCGCATTACGAAAAATTGTATGAACGATGCAGATTTTATTGAACAATCCGAAATTCTAGTGAATAAATTCCTAAATAAGGGATATAAGCCAGAGGTAATAGAATCATCCAGGGCTGAAGCATTGAAGATAAATAGAGTAGACCTACTTACCCAAAAGACTAAAAAAATCAAACGCTATGGAAGAATTTAGGGTCCCTTTTATAACTCAATATAATGAGGATAGCAGAAAATTGGAGAAAATTCTAAAGAGACATTGGCATATCCTCAGATCAGATGATATTTTGGGACCACTGATTCCAAAGTATCCGAACATAGTATATAGAAAATATAGAAATCTCAAAACACATCTAGCTCCTACTGAGTTTAAAAAGGGAAGTCAGCAAACAGAGATAGAGACCTGAGAGGGAATAAAATTACAGGTTTTATCCCATGTCATAGTTGTAAGGCCTGTAAACATTCAAAAAAGAGTAAGGTCTTCAGATCAGGAATAACAAAAAAGGAGTACAAAATAAATAATATGTATAGGTGCACAGATTCCAATGTAGTCTATCTCCTCGAATGTTTATGTGGCGTTCAGTATGTAGGGGAATCGACAAGGTCCGTCAAGGATAGGATAAGAGAACACATTAATTTGATTAAGAATATGGATTTGGATAGAAATAAGGAACTCCCTGTCCCTAAACATTTTAAGAAATGCAATAATGGTAATATTAAGCATTTGTCCTATACTGTAATAGACCAGGTTAAACCTAACTGGAGAGATTGTAATATGCAAAAATAAATTTTAAAATTATAAGCAAAGTGGATTTTCGAATTAAAAACTTTGACACCACATGGTTTAAATTTAGAATTTGACTTGGGATGTTTCTTATGACATTTTTATACCTTATATTTCTTGTTTGTCTCTATTTGTGACCTGACTGTACATATTAGTGTATTTATTATTGACTTTACTATTGATTATATTTAATATTGATTGTATTTATTATTTATTATTGACTTTATTTCTATATATATTTTATCTCTTATACTGTTTGTATTGTATTATGGATATATATTTTTTAGATTGAAGAGCTTACTTTATTAGAATTGAGATTATTCTTCGAATGGAGCCAAATAAATTAAATACACTAATTATATTACTCTATATATATATATATTAGCTTTAGGTATTAATATACTCTGAAGGTGCCGGACCATTTTGAGTGTTGTAAATTATATGACATTTTTACGATTTATTTACTTTTTATTTTTCTTATTTAATTTATTTTATTACACAAATTGTTATTAATTTTGTTTATATATTAATTTTTTCTGTAAAATTACCATTGTGTATAAGGCTGGAATAGTGTGATTTCCATACAATATAGTATGGCCCTTTAAAGATTTGTGAACCAGAACTATCCAATAGGATTTGCAGGATAAGTTTAAAAGGAAGCACGTAGATGTATCCGATCATGAGCTTGAAAAGAAACAAAATTTGAAACGCGTTGCTCTTTGCTTTCATTAGTGAAGCACATTTGTTGTATGGATTATAGGAATTTGGCGTTATAACTCACATAAGTGATACAGTAACAACTGCCAAAGGCGAATCTAAAGGTGTTTAGATTTGTTATTAATGATCTAACCCATTAGATAGATTACTTGTTATCACTGAGTTCTTTTCCTATTCCGTAGAGGCTTTTATTAATCTGAACACTTTTGCCCGTTATTAAGGACATTGCATGTTTGTAACTTGTGGGAACTCCACTCTGGTAGCATGACCGGTGTACTTTGTGTCCGATGCCAACAATAACAGTCTAAACTGTGAGTACAGATATCGTTTTGCATTGCGTGACTTGATATTCCACTAAAAGGAACTCCCCTTCTCATAGGAGGATCCTCACGCTGTTAAAAGATTCACGCTGCTAACGCTGTTAAAAGATTTACGCTGCCAAGGATAGTACGGCTATTCGGTTTTCACTTGGGCTCCAACTAGGATTGCTATTTGAACTTTTTATCTACAGTTCTGACTGAGATTTTCCACACAGTTTGCATAGCCGAATAACGCCTAAAAGACATTATTTTTATCCCAAATGTTTTTTTGATTATATATGTGTATTATAATTTATATAAATTCTTGTATCAATTTTTTATGTATCCATTTTTATACTGAGATCTATTATTGTATACTGGCTATTGTACTAGGTCGACCTATTAGTACGTTGTATGTGCTATATATGTTTTTTTCTAAAAAATAAAAGAATTTATTGCAACTATTAAATTAATACAGTTTTATATGTGAACCGGCACCTTCTCCTCACATTGTTGTTCATTTGCTACTATTCAAGGAAGAGTTTTGATTGATTTCATTTGATTCATTTTATAAATTAATTTTTAATTTTGTAAATCTCCTTTTTTGAGAAAACTGTAGTCTACCTCATTACTTGTCAGGTCAATGTAAACAAATGCTGATCTGGTCTAAATACTGGTCTATAGCTTCCTGGATCAGCCCTGGTTCCCTTTTTTGAAGAGTAGCACCACATCAGCTTTACGCCAATCCTGGGGTATTATGTCTGAGGATAATGAGTCTTGAAAAATTAAGAGTAGAGGTTTGTCTATAACAGTGCTAAGTGCCCGTAAAACCCTTGGGTGTATTCCATCTGGGTATGGAGTTTTATTTACCTTAATATTAAACTGTTTTTCATGATATCCTCTAGTCATAACCCAGTTAATGGTATGGGCTGGCATGTTCTAGTTTGTTAGGGGAAATAATTACACTGACTGCAGTAACCTGCAGGCAAGTAATTGTGTACAGCTGCCCTGTCACAGAGACAGCTAAATGTGTGTAGTAAACAGTCTATTATGCAGACCCCAATGGGTAATGAATGAATGTAAATAATTGCTTTTAATAAATAAAATCAATACATCAAATCCAACACATTTTAAAAAACAATTGCATCAAAAATAAAAATAAAAGAAGTGCACCAAAAAAGGCAATGTACAGGGTTAACATATACAGTCTAACAATTCATGACATAGAGATCGATAGTAACAAGCATATTGCAGCTCAATTGAGTGCAAATGTTAGTTGGCTAAAAGTCTTTTTTGACAAGCAGAGTCATATTTTTTGTAAGCAAAAGTCTTCTTTTAGTAATTTGCGGATTAAGGGTTAATTACTTTATTGTTTTGCGATGTGGGGGTTGACGGTTTAGGTGTTTGTTAAAGGGACATGAAACGCCAAAAACTTATTTTATGATTCAGATAGAGAATACAATTTTAAACATCTTTCCAATTTACTTCTATTATTTAATTTGCTTCCTTCTCTTGTTTTCTTTTGCTTAAAAGTTAATCTACACAAGCTCAGGAGCCGCAAAGCACCTAGGTTCTAGCTGTTGGTTGGTGGCTGCAGTTATATAACACTTGTAATTGGCTCACTCATGTGTTTAGTTTGAAACCATTAGTGCATTGCTGCTCTTTCAACAAATGATAGCAGGAGAATGAAGCAAATTAGATAATAGAAGTAAATTAGAAAGTTGTTTAAAATTGTATTCTCTATCTGTATCATGAATGAAACATTTTGGGTTTCATGTCCCTTTAATACTTTGTGCAGGGGGTTAGGTTTTTTAGTTATACTCGTGTGGGCCATTACGTGTTTATTAGTTATTTCGTACGGGCGGTTACTCGTTTTATAGTTATTTCGTCTGAGCGGTTGCATGTTTTTTTGTTTTTTTTAAGGCTTCGGGTTTGCCTACACTGCATCCAGGTGGATTCTTTTGACTGCGCGCACAGCCAACATTCCTTTGAGGATGCGTGTGCAACTGGCGACGGACGCATTACAAACGTGATTATATTATAGATACTTTGTCCCAATTTATATTATTTAATGATTTCCTTAAATTGTTGAATTTTGCTTTCTTAAAATTAAAAGTCTTAGTTAAACCTTTAAGACACTGCTTATGAAAAGCGATTTCAAATGTCACCATGTTATGATCACTGTTACCCAAATGTTCTTTGACTTCTATGTTTGATAGTATATCTGTATTGTTTGATAGCACTAAACCCAATATAGCTTTATTCCTAGTTGGCTCCTCTATTAATTGTGACAAGAAGTTATCCCTGAGAACATTTAAAAATCTATCTCCCTCAGCTGAATTACTAGTTTCATTGGCTCAGTTTATATCAGGGTACTTAAAATCTCACATAATTTCAGCACTGTTATTAGTAGCCTTTCCTATTTGCATAAGTAGTTGACTTTCCTCCATGTAACTAATGTTGGGGGGCTTGTAGCATGTTCTTGGTAATATTTTTTTTTTTTTTAATTTTTATTTATTTCGACAATAAACAAGTTTCTATTAACAAAAACAATAAATCAAAAGAATGTCATTATAAACAGAACATGTTGATTTGTAATCATCATTTATCTAAAACATTCTTAAACAAGAGAAAACAGTTTACTGAGTTTTTCCCAGTTTCTTTGACCCAGACAAAAGAAAAAGAAAAAAAAAAAAAGGGAAAAAAAGGGGGTAAACTCTAACTCCTCTCCTCACCCCTCCCCTCTTACCAGATATTGAGCTGCACCAGCTCTGAGTTCCTAAATGGAAAAATCAAATATTCTATCTCTCTTGTTGGGAAGCTTTTAATGAAAACTGACCATTTCTTAAAAAATAAACTAATATCATCCTCGTTATTCAGGTTGGTGTCCCTTTGCTCCAGCATACATTGTTTTTTAAGATAATTCTTTACTTCTAAGATTGTGGGGGCCCTATGTTTTTTCCAACATTTCAGAATTAGGTGTCTGGCTGCTAAGATTGAGAGTATTATCAGTTTTCCCTGAGGATGTTGCTCTTCCTTCTTTATACAAAATACTACTTGTGTAAGTGTAAGACCCAGGGGGGAGATCCCCAGTATACTATTGAACCAATATTCTAATTTAAACCAGAATTGCCTGATTCTCGGGCAGCTCCAAAACATATGTTTTAGATCAGCTGCATGAAGGGAGCATTTTGGACATTTTTTAAAATTTGCGTTGTGTATTTTAGAACCCTTCTCTGGCGTAAAATATACCTTATGCAGTAATTTAATATGTGCCTCCCTCCAGTTTGCTGAAAGTGTAGTCTGAGAAACTTTCCTGATAGACTTTTGGATAAAGTTAGATTCTATATCATTAGGGACAATTAGTCTATTCCATCCCAACTCTATCTGTTCTAGGATGAGAAGTCCCTTGATATCACTTATAGCTCTATAACAGAAGGAGATTGACGTGTAACCAGACTTCATTAATAGGAGCCAATTTTCGATTTTTCCCATATCCCAATTCCAATCTGACTTTCTAATTAGTTCAAAGATATAGTGTCTTAGTTGTAGAAATGCGAAAAACTCATTATTTGCCAGATTAAATTCACTTTTTAGTTCATCAAATGTTTTTACACATTTCATGTCTTTCTTAACAAGTTGCTGGACTTTCTTTAAGCCCCTAGATGACCACCTATCAAATATGTCCAGATTCAAGCCCGGTGGAAAGTCAGGGTTCCCCTTTATTGGCATGTACTGTGAGACGCCACAGTTAACTTTTAAGTGGGTCCCTATCTTCCACCAGGCTCTAATAGGATTCAGGATAGTTTTAAACTTTTTGATTTCCTGTGGTAGTACTTTGGGCTCACAATGGGCCAATCCTATTGGAAGAAATGGAAAGCAGATATTTTCATCTACTAAATTATTAGTCACATAATTTTTCTGAAGGAACCAATCAGTCACTGTGCGCGCTAGAGAGACCAAGTTATATAGTCTGATATCCGGAAGGGATAATCCCCCGTATTCTTTCCCTGCTGATAGTTTTAAAATTGAGAGCCTAGATCTTTTCCCTTGCCATATGAAGTCTCTGATCACAGAGTTAAAAGACCGAATATCCTTTTCAAATAATAATAAAGGAATATTTTGTAATACGTAGAGAAGTTTAGGGAGGAGGACCATCTTGAACAAGGCTATTCTCCCTGAAAGTGAGATTGGTAGATTTCGCCATATTTTCATTTTCTCTCGAATCATAGAAAGGATTGGGATTATATTAATTTGATATAGCTCTGAGGGGTTAGCTGGGACATTAATTCCCAGGTATTTAAAGGAATCTTTCACTTCCTTAAAAGGGCAATCTCTTACTGAATCAATTTTCTTTCGGAGCCACAGGATTTCAGACTTGGATGGATTTATTTTATATCCCGAGAAGGACTTAAACCTGGATATTATACGCATAAGTTTAGGTATATTTCTTTTTGTATTTGATATGTAGAGAAGTATATCGTCTGCATAAAGAGCGATTTTTAGTTCATGCTTGAAAATTGTAACCCCTTGAAGAGACTGTCTAATTTTTATTGCCAGGGACTCTATAGCTAAGTCAAAAATAAGCGGAGACAGGGGGCAACCTTGTCGCGTTCCTCTTTGAATTTCAATTTCTGATGATAATAAGTTGTTAACTATTAATTTGGTATTAGGGTTTTTATACAAATTTTCTATAAAACTAAAAAATTTGCCTGTGATTCAAAATTTAGCAAAAGATGAAAATATATGGCTAAAATGTACTGAGTCAAAGGCCTTCTCCGCGTCAATTGCGACTATTGCCAGATCTGGATCGCCCCCTGTCCCTTCCTCGGTGAGAGACTTCCAGAAGAAATTTTCTGTAATTGTTAATACTTCTCTGATTTTGGATGCTGAGTTGCGAAATTTAAGAAACCCTGCTTGGTCACTGTGTATAACCTGTATAAGACCAGTTTGGAGCCTGCTAGCTAATATTGAGGTTAAGATTTTGTATTCCGAGTTAAGGAGAGCTATCGGCCGGTAGGACTCTTTTCGTGTTGGGTCTTTCCCCCCTTTAAGCAACAGAGTTGAATAGGAGGCCGTGAAACTAGGTGGTATGACTTTACCACTTATATAGAAGTCGTTGAATAAATTGCATAGATATGGTACTATTTCAGGGGCTAGGATTTTATAGACCTTATTTGGTAGCCCGTCTGGGCCTGGCGCTTTATTTGCCGACAGCTCAGATATTGTTTTACTAACTTCCTCCTCTGATATCGGGTTATTCAGATTAAGAATTATTTCCTCTGGAACTGTGGGGCAGGTAATTTTGCTCCAAAATTCCTGAGACTGAACCGCGTCTGAGGCTTTTACTGAATAAAGATCTTTGAAATAGTTTGTAAAGACTTCTAAGATATCTTCTGATTTTGTAAATGACAAGGTATCCTGTTCTATTCTGTCAATGAAAGAAAGTTTTTTTTCCCCTTTAACTAATCTGGCAAGTAACTTACCAGATTTATTACCAAACCTATACAGTTTGGACTGAAATCTGAGATCTTTTTGGGTTTCTATAAGTAGTGTTAAAGCTTCTCTTTCATTTTTAGCTTTAATGTATCTAAACCAGTTGAAGGGTGTCTTATGTAACAGAAATTGATTATAAGAATTTACTACGAAATTAGTCGCTTCTTTCTCTCTCTTTTTTAATTTCTTATTTAGCTTGGCAGCATAGGCAGTTATTTCTCCTCTAATAACTGCCTTTGCGGCACCCCAGAAAATTTCCGGTCTATCAATGTAGCCTAAATTGAATGTATTCTTTAAATTTATCATTTAGATGTTTTTTGAATTTGATGTCATTGGCTAGGTAAAAAGGAAACCTAAATCTTGATGGGGTTTTATTTGGACTGCTTAGTTGAACCTCAAGAGAGATAGGGGAGTGGTCTGAGATGATTATAGGTGTGATTCCTGCTTTTATATTTTTTGTACAAAGCCTCTCGTCCACTAAAAATAGGTCTATTCTAGATAGGGTTTTATGCACCCTCGAGAGACAGGTATAATCTCGTATATCAGGGTTCTGGGTTCGCCAAATGTCTTTGACCGATAAGTTCTGATAGAGGGTTTTAAATATTTTTGTTTCTAATTTATCTTTTTTAGATTTTAATTGTCTGCTGTTATATCTCATTCTATCTAGGGGGGATTGAGGAGCCATATTGAAATCTCCTCCTAAAATCAAATGACCTTCAGAATGAGATAATAACATAGATTGTATTAGATCCCAGTATTCGTAGTCTAACTCGTTAGGCGCGTATAAGTTGCAGAGTGTATATATTTGTTTAGCAATTCGAATTTTCACCACTACGAATCTCCCCTCCGGGTCACTTCTGGTCTGAAGTAACTCATACTCTAGTCTTTTACCTATCATTATTGCCACACCTCTTTTCCTTCTGATACTAGGTGAAGAAACAACCTCTTTTATCCATGAACCTTTCAGTTTCATTGTTTCTTCATTGTTTAAGTGCGTTTCTTGAAGAAACATAACATCTGCTTGTAATTTTCGCATATGGGAAACTATGGCTTTCCTTTTAATGGGAGTTGAAATTCCTGCAACATTCCATGATATTACCTTGAACTTATCTAATGACATAGTCAATCAGCTTGTGAGTTTATCTTATGTTTAGGAAAACTTGAAAAAGAGGAGGGGAGGGGAGCGGGAGGAGGGAGAAGAAAAAAAAAAAAAAAAAAGAGGAGCGGGAAATTTTTTTTGGGTCTGGAACCTCTATTTTATGATTAGAGGGGGGAACCCACCCCCCTCTAATTTCCCTATCTCGAAGGGAACCTCTTTCTATGGGTTGAATTCTTTCTTTTGAATCCATAACAATACTTTTGAAATAATTAAAAAAACAGAAAACGAAAGAACTGAACAAAATTCTGTACTATTCTTAAACCAGTAGGCTCCTACTGAAAAAGGATTATCCTACGGGTTCTAGTCCTGCATAAAGGCGCTCAGCCTCTTTAGCATTGTCAAAAAAATGGGTGTTATCTCCAACAACTACTTTAAGTTTAGATGGGTAAATTAGAGTTGCCCTGTATCCCTTTTGGATAAATTTTGTGCAAATGGGTGTTAAATCCCTCCTCTTTAAGGAGGTTTCTACTGAGTAATCTTGGAACACCAAAATTTTACTCCCATCAATACTAATTGGTTGTTTTTTCCTGTACTGTTGCAGCAATTTCACTTTATCTAGATAATTTAGAAAACGGGCAATGACTGGCCTAGGTCTTCTGGGGGTATTATTATCCAACTGAGGAGGGCCCATTCTATGTACCCTTTCAATTATTATCTGAGTGTCTGACATTTCCAAGAGTTGACCTAGTGTTTCTGTTATAAATAATGCTAAATTCTCATACTTTTTCGCTTCAGGTATGCCAATTATCCTTATGTTATTTCTTCGAGACCGATTTTCTAGGTCTTCTAATTTGAGCTGCATTTTTTGCAGTTTAGTTCCTGCATCATCTAATTTGAGACCTTGGGAGACTGTAAGGTCTTCCAAGTCCGACACCCTTTGCTCTGCCTCTTGCAGAAAACTAGAAAACTGCTTAAATTCTTGAGATAATAAATCTATGTCATGCTTTATTTCAGATCTTAGTAACTAGATTTTGCAAATTTAATACCTCAGTAACTGGGTTCAAATTACTTGCAGAATGTAATTCTGCTGTTGTCTCAGTGGGGCCATTAGATTTTGTATCTCTGTTTCTGCTTGCCATACTTGGGGATGTGGTCTTTGAAGATGTGTTAAGAAACTTATCCATGTGCTGAGTGAGAAAGTGAAGATTTTTTTTTTACTATTATGGGGGACACCCCTGGATTGTGAAAAAAAAGTGTTAAAGGTGTGCAAGTGATCAGTGGGGGAGAAGAAAAAAAAGGGCGGGAGAGGAAAAAGGTAGAAGAGGGGGTGAGGGGTGAGGAAGAAGGGACCAAATTATGTGACTCTTTATAAGTGGTATAAGAGGGATTAGACCCTTGAGTGCATTTGTAGGAAAAGCTTCAGAGTTGTGTTTAACAAGTTTTGGCAGTCAGGAACAGATTTAAAAAAAAAAAAAAAGGGGAGGAAAAGGGCCTTCTGGTCCTTAGGGCTAGGCCCACTGCCTTTCCTTATAAGATAAATACACCAGTTTCCTGCTGTTCGGGTATATTTATCCTTCTAAACAAGCAAAAATTGTATGAATTAGAAGTCAACTGCCCTCAGTTACCTTATTTATCAGTTCGCTACTATATACAGCCTTTAACTAGATTCAGGTAGGCATATCTCGAGTAATGCTATTAGTTTAACAATGTATATCCAGTAAATGTTTGGGGTTAGAGTCTAGTCTCTAAAGTATAAGCAACCACTTAAACTAAATGCACAGATAAATACTAGCAATGATCAGGGTGATTCGATTTTAACACCTTATTCCTAGGATAAATTAACCCTGTCAGTCTTCTATCTCGAATTTAGGCAATTCACAAAGATTAGTTACTGCGCTATATTTTTATGCGTGGTAATTAACTTATTTATAACATTCAACTATGTAAGTCATTTTGTTGTGGGGCATTTTGAAATTTGAAAAAACTAACCCATCAATTAGAGGCCTATTTGTATATTGAGAGCTTAACATATATGAAACTGCACAGACAAACTTTTTGTTTGCATATCAAAAATATCATAGGTTATTACATGAATTCAAAAAAGAAAAACAAAAAAACAACCTAATTCATTAGTATGTGTAGCTTAAGTAACTTATCAGGTTTCGGGTGAAAAAAGAAAGATTACAGAGGAGCAGTCTTTTTTCCCTCTTTTCCTTTCTCTTTTCTTTCTTTTCCTTTCCTTTCCGTCAGGCTATGGGGCGCACTGCTCCAGAAAAAAAGAGAAGAGAGCTTTCTTTTGTAATACTTGTGAGTTCCCTTGACCATATAAATCCTTTTATTCTGGCATGTGTTTTTACAAGACAGGGAGAATGTAGCTATTTGTAATGATTATGTCACTCTTGAAAGTTTGTTACTTTATATCACTCTTAGCTTAGACCTTAATTTTCCCTTGCTCCAATCCTTGCAACCTTATTCTGTGACATAAGCAGTCCCAACCGCTATTCTTCTCTTTGTTCTCCTTTCTACCTCTTATCCTTTAACCTGTTATGGGTTAACTTCATACGGATAGCAAGTTCCACTGTAAGCCTTCTTCCCCGTAAAGAAAATTCTTAGGCGTATACATATATGTTTCAGTCTAGCCTGTAACACTTTTAAACTTTTGTTCTGAACCCCCTTTTACAACTTCTCTGTAAATTTTTCGGTAAAATTGTCCCATCAAATACAGAGATATTTATTGCGGCTCTGATTAAAGTACTCACCCTCCGGTGTCCCGCAGCATCTGCGGTCTGAGAGTTATCCTCCGAACTTCAACTCCTTTCTTTTGCCCTGCCAGGAGGGGAGAGTCGCTCTTGAAGTCTGTTAGCGAAGCAATTAAGCTTCCTTAACCCGTCGCCTCCCGCGCAGCAACGGTGGGGGAGAGGGGGTCCGGTAAGCGCTTCTAGACTGAGCCCTGGAGCAGCGTTATCACTCGTGGAGCGCGGCTTACCGTCTCCACTAGAGAACTCCCGACAGAGTTGCCGCAGCCCGGGCTCTCCTGAGACGCCAATGCCGCAGACTCCCAAAGACTCCTCCTCCCACGCAGCACCGGTGGGGGAGGAGAAACAGTCGTCGGTACCTCTCCAAGCTCCTGGACAGTTCTGGGTAGGTATCCACAGGCTTCTCAGACCGGAAAGGTAAATCCTCAATTTTCACACCGGGAGGGATGAAAGACAGCCGGGTAAACCAGAGAAGCTGAAACAAAGGGGGTATGAGATACTAGTAATGTTATGCTGCAGGCTTTAAGAAAGTCTTTACAGGTGTGCTATCTTGGAAATTTTCACCTCTACTTATGTGATAAATTATAGAGGCTCTCTTCTAGAGTTAGTCCCACTCCATTTGCAAAATTTAGACTTAGGTTCAAATAAATTCCCTTCAAAACAGGGATTTCTCTCTTCGGTGGGATGGAATTTCCACTGTGAGTTCCAGCAGCGATAAAATTTGCCGTCCTGATAGCAGTCCCCACTTGTGAAGGCTTGGCGCATGGAAAACACCGCCAGGTGCTTGGGGCAGGAGAATACTCGCTCAGCTACCTGTGCTAAGCTCCTCCTCCGGAACTCCCCTGGTAATATTTTTTTAAAGGATTTTTTACCGCACTCCTTATTTCAACCCACAGGGTCTCTACATTGTCCCCTGTATCATCATAAATATCTTCCCTTATTGTAGGTTTAAGATTAGGTTTCATATACATGCAGATACCTTCACCCCTTTTACTATTCCTGTCCCTCCTAAATAAAGTATAACACTCTAAGTTAACTGCCCAGTCATGTGAATCATCCCACCAAGTTTTAGTTATACTGATAACATCATAGTCCTCTTCGGCAACTAAGAGCTCCAGCTCCCCAATTTTACTCGTCATGCTTCTTGCATTTGCTGTCATACATTTAATTTTCATGTGCTTTCTGCTGCTACTTGGTGCGCTCTCCTCAAAATTTTCTAATGTGATATTTCTTAAGTCATCCCTTGCTTGAGGTATTCTAGGTGTGACATATTCACAGACTGATATTTTTGTTCTATTGTATTCAACCCCTCCCTTCCTTGTATTCAACCCTCCCTTCCTTTGCCTAGTTTAAAAGATTCTCTAAGCGTGCTACCATTTTCTCCCCCAACACACCTGCACCCATGTCATTCAGGTGCAATCCATCCTTACTGTACAAAGTGTACCCAAGTGAAATTTTTACACCATGTTTTTAACCACAAAGGAAGTGACCTTAACTCATTTTGCCTTACTGAGTTAACACATGGCACTGGTAATATATCCGAAAATATTACTTTGGAGGTCCTTGCTTTAAGCTTGCTACCTGAAGCAATTTTTTAGGACACTCTATCTTCCGCTGATTCCTTCATTAGTACCAATATGCACCATGACTGCAGGATCAGACCCACATTCCTCTAACAGTCCTTGGCTATTCTTTCCAGTAGAGCCTTATGGCTTAAATCATGGAATGCTGATATGGTATCTAAACTTAAATTGCAATCTTTCTTTTCAAGGTAAGAATTTATTTGGTTCTCAATTAGATTGTATAATTTCCTAAATTACTCGAGGTAAGTCTGTTTTTTAGCTCAAGATTATAAGTCTAAAGGGAAATTTAGGGCTCCTAATCATTTTTGTTTTTTTCGGAGTAAAGAACAGAAAGCTTCCCCCTCTCCTAAAGCCCCTGGCTCTAACTAGAGACTGACTTCAAATTGGAAGAAATCCAAGCAATTCAAGAAACCAAATTCTTTCCAAAAGACAGCATGAAGGTGCAGCCCCCAACCCAGTTCATCTGTTAGGGGGCAGATTAAAACTTTTTCAGGAAATTTGGTCAAAATCTGTCCAAAATCCCTGGATCCAGAATATAATTTCTCAGGGATATCGAATTGGATTCAAAATCAAACCTCCTATGGGACGTTTTTTTTCTAACTCCTGTTCCAAAACATCCTATAAAAGCCAGGCTTTTCTAACACATCTCACATCTAGAACTCATGGGGGTGATTGTCCCAGTTCCTTCACAAGAACAAGGAAAGGGTTTTTACTCTAAACTCTTCATTGTACCAATTTTTTTTTTATTTCAGACCAATTTTGGATCTGAAAACTCTAAACAGATTTGTGAGAATTCAAACTTTCAAGATGGAAACTATAACGATTATTCTTCCTTTTGTTCAGCAAGGTCACTTTATGTCCACAATAGACTTACAAGATGCTTATCTTTACATCCCTATTCACCCAGATCATTATCAATTATTCTCTTTTCGGGAAAAGCATTACCAGTTCATGGCTCTTTCTTTTGGCCTAGCAACAGCTCCAAGGATATTTTCAAAGGTTCTCAGTGCCGTTCTATCTGTAATCAGAGCGTGCCGTATTGCGGTGTGTTTCCTTTTTTGGACGATATCTTGGTAATAGCTCAATCTTTTTGTTTAGCAGAATCTCACCCAAAACTACTGTTGTTTCTTCGAAATCATGGTTGGAGGATCAATTTACAAAAAGGTTTCTTGATTCCTCAGACAAAAGTCACCTATATGGGTTTCCAAATAGACTCAGTGTCCATGACTCTTTCCCTGACAGAAAAGAGACAAATGAAATTGGTTTCAGCTTATCTAAACCTTCAGTCTCTATAATTTCCTTCAGTGGCTATGTGCATGGAGGTTCTAGGCCTAATGATTGCAGCATCAGACGCAATCCCTTTTGCTCATGTTGCGCCAATGGTGCATGGACTATTCTCAAATATCACAACTGATATTCTTAGAACCCAACATACGGCTTTCTATTACTTGGTGGTTAAACCACTTCTCTTGTCTTCAAAGGGCTTCCTTCGCTCATCCTACATGGTCTGTGATCACCACGATGCAAGTCTTACAGGTTGAGGAGCAGTCTTTGGGTCTCTGACTGCACAAGGAGTCTGGAATGTTCGGGAAACAAGGCTCCCAATCAATATCTTGGAACTCTGTGCTCTTTTAAGGGCTCTTCATGCTTGGCCTCTATTCAAGAACCAACCTTATCTTCATTTTCAGACAGACAATATCACAACAGAATAAATAAAAAGAGAGAAGCACTCAACCTGGGAACGAACAATAACATAATACCTTGTTCTATGGCTAGTTACCACCCAAGAAGCAGCCTCTTTTTGCTCAACATGTGCCTTTCACAGAGAAGAACTTTCCTGAAGCATATCAGTCTGATCCTGACTTCACAGTACAGTCCAGCCCCGAAATACCAGGCAATCCCTGTCTGAACGAGAGAAACAGCAAAACCCCAGACGTATGTTTCAGCCTATTGTGGGCCTCGTCAGTGAGGTGCAGCCATATACCTCTAGGCTGAGCAACGGGTCCACGCTTCTCTCTTTTTATTTATGCAAATATCACAACAGTGGCATATATCAATCACCAAGGAGGAATTTAAAGTTCCTTAGCCATGACGGAAGTATCTCAGATACTTTCTTGGGCGAAATCAAATTCCTATCTCATCACTGCGATTAACATCTCGGGTGTGGACAACTGGGAGGCAGTTTACCTCAGTCGCCAGTCTCTACATCCGGGGGGAGTGGTCTCTTTACCAGGATGTAATTCTTTCGAATTGTTCAATAATGGGGTCTTCCAGAAATAGATCTGATGGCCTCTCATCTGAACAAGAAACTTAGCAGGTACCTGGCAAAGTCCAAGGATCCTCAGTCAAAGATGAAGAATGCTCTAGCAGTTCCTTGGTCATTTCAGTATGCTTACATATCTCCTCCTCTAGTTCTGCTGCCCAGAGAGATTTCCAAAATCAAAATGGAAGTCATCTGTAATTCTGATAGCCCCTGCTTTGCCTCTTAGGATTTGGTATACAGATTTAGTTTGGATGTCCAGTTGCCCACCATCATCTTCATCTAAGACCAGACCTTCTGTCTCAAGGTCTCTTTTTCCATCCAGATCTAATATCTCTGAATTTAATGGCGTGGAGATTAAACGCCTAGTTCTCAGTCACAGAGGTTTCTCTGATTTAGTGATTAACACCATGATTCAGGCAAGAAGACCTGTCTCAAGGAAAATGGATTACAAAGTTTGGAAAACTTATTTCTTGGTGTGCCACTCATTATTCTTGGCATTCCTTTAGAATTCCTAGACTTCTTCAGTTTCTTCAATATGGTTTAGATAACGGTTTATCTGTCAGTTCTTTGAAAGGACAAATTATGTTTTCTTTCTGTGATGTTTCACAGAAAAAAATGCTCATCTTCCAAACATTCATTGTTTTGTTCAGGCTTTAACTGATATTAAACCTGTTATTAAATCTATTTCTCCTCCATGGAGTCCTAACCTAGTGTTAAAGAGCTTACAGGCTCCCCCTTTTGAGCCTATGCATTCTTTAGACATTAAACTACTTTCTTGGAAAGTATTGTTTCTATTGACCATCTCTCCTGCTAGAAGAGTTTCTGAATTGTCTGCCCTCTCTTGTGAGTCTTTTTATCTGATTTTTCACCAAGATAAAGCAGTTTTGCGGACTACTTTCAAATTTTTACTTAAAGTGAAGTTAAAGTTTGCTCTATTCTAATCTATTCATGCATTCATTAATCATACTATAATCTAATCGCTAACTTTATTTTTTCCAATTTCTTATTTATTTTTTTGTTTTTATATCATTATTTTTCGTTACCATTTAGAGGATAGTTCCTCCCGATCTCTATTTCCTGAAGTTATGTCCTCTGATGTATAGAGCGGTCCCACCCGCTCTATACGTATAATCTCACAAGCGCGTTCACAAAATATAGTCTAAATTGAGCGAAGAAGATTAGAAAAAAAGCTTGAATGAAACTCCT
The DNA here is from genome assembly GCF_027579735.1 of Bombina bombina. NCBI lineage: Eukaryota > Metazoa > Chordata > Amphibia > Anura > Bombinatoridae > Bombina > Bombina bombina. The sequence goes on along the minus strand of NC_069500.1, from coordinate 1,081,099,746 downwards.
ATTGAATTTTAATAAAGAATTTGATTTAGGATCAGCGTAAAGGTAACTTTACCTTCACTTAAAGGTTGTTAACTATCACAACATTAACAGTTAAATTATTATTCTCTCCTTGTGTCCTAATCCTAAGAATGATATTGAAAGGAATACTAAAGATTTCAGAAAGACTTTTAGTCTGTTTGTTCTCTTTCTGATTCCAAGAAACTTCTTGGTTAAAACTTCTGATTCACAAAGCTTATTTGGAGGCGGGCCAGTCTCTGCCTCAGAGAATTACAGCTCATTCTTCTTGGGCTTTCAAGAATGAAGCTTCAGTTTATCAAATTTGCAAAGCAGCTACTTGGTCTTCTTTGCATACTTTTACCAAATTTTACAATTTTGATGTTTTTGCCTCTTCAGAAGCAGCTTTTGGTAGAAAGGTTCTTCAGGCAGTTGTCACTGATACTGGTGCCTATATTTTTTATCTTAAAATACTTTATTTTTTGGATTTAATATCTCAGGGAAAAAAAATGCTTTTTTTTTGTTACTCGTGGACTTCCACATCTTGGGTATTATTTCCCATACGTAACAGCTCATGGACTCTCACCACCTATATGAAAGAAAGAAAACATAATTTTTGTAAGAACTTACCTGATAAATTAAGTTCATTCATGGTGGCGAGAGTCCACGAGGCCCAACCCTATTGTGGGTTATTTTTGTTTAAAGCACATCTTTTTTCCTGTTCCTCTTTTTGGGTTTTTTACTCCTTAAACACCTCATCACTTGGCTATACGATAAACTGAGGTATGAGTGAGGTGGATGGGGTATTTTATAGACTTGAGGTTTGGGAAACTTTGCCTTCTCCTGGTAGGAGTGTGTATCCCATACGTAACAGCTTGTGGACTCTCGCCACCATGAAAAAAAATGAATTTATCAGGTAAGTTATTACATAAATTATGTTTTTTCTTAACTAAATGCATCATTTTGCCCTTTGTGACATTTAACTTCCAGTCATTTGTCCAATCCTTTATTTATTTTTTTATCACTTCTCCAGCAAAATGAGAAAGGCCCAGCCTTGGGGCTGAAACGCGTTGATGTACATGTTATAAGTAGTCACTGCTCGAGTTTACATATAGGGTAAGCCTATTTTCAATTAAGTTTATATTCATATTAGCGCTATTGCACTATGTGATTTTTGTTTTTCGCAGGTACTGCAATTTTTGGATCCTATTGGATTTCTTATTCACTTTTTTCACTTGAATCCCTTTTCTCCAATTTTTATTTTTTTTTATTTTTATTTTTATCATATATATTTTTGATAACCATTTTTATTTTTGATTTCTTGGATACCACATCATACACAAAGGATTAATTGGATTCACAAGGGCACCGGATCTGTTACACAGGACATTTTGTTAAGGATATCATCACTCATTAAAGGGACAGTCTACACCGGAATTGTTATTGTTTTAAAAGATAGATAATCCCTTTATTACCCATTCCCCAGTTTTGCATAACCATCACAGTTATATTAATATACTTTTAACCTCTGTGATTACCTTGTATCTAAGCCTCTGCAAACTGCCCCCTTATTTCAGTTCTTTTGACAGACTTGCAGTTTAGCCAATCAGTGCCTACTCCCAGATAACTTCACATGCACGAGCACAGTGTTATCTATATGAAATACATGAACTAACACCCTCTAGTGGTGAAAAACTATTAAAATGCATTCTGAAAACAGGTGGCCTTCAAGGTATAAGAAATTAGCATATGAACCTCCTAGGTTAAGCTTTCAACTAAGAATACCAAGAGAACAAAGCAAAATTGGTGATAAAAGTAAATTGGAAAATTGTTTAAAATTACATGCTCTATCTGAATCATGAAAGTTTTTTTTTTTAGCCTAGACTGTCCCTTTAAGACTTTTTATATAATTTGGGACTTTTAATACACATTTTTGTGTTTATATGTTTTGGTATTCCCCTCTCTCCTGAGGGGCACTTACTCTATTGTTTTAACTATTTTTTAATTGTTTTCAATCGAATTGTTATATGTACATAGGGTACCCTAGCATAGGGTACCCTAGTTTATGCAATAAATGCATTTTTAATATTTTAATATTCTGTTATTCCGATACTATAGGCTATAGCTGGAGCTCCCTCTTTCTGTATTTATAATTTTACAAGAGATTGTGTTGCAATTGGTCATTGGAGTATATCACTCTTGGTGCAATGGCCAATTGGAGATGTCCTGTGAGCATCGCTGCTGACATCAGCCCTTGTGTCATACAGGGGCAGAACATAGTGAATCGGATCATTGTTGTTTGTGGGATGTACCACCAATCAAAATTCTTTGTACCTTATGATGACGAAAAACGCATCATAAAGGGATGTGTGTCAAACAGCTGTTTTACGAGTAGCTAAACACTATTGGATGATCATGTTTACTTCCAGACCAGTGTTAATTTTGACGTCAAATTTCAATTTAGTCTTAGTTTTAGTCTTTTGACTATAATGCCATTTTAGTTTTAGTCGTATTTTTTTTTTTTTTTTTTAATTTTTTATTTATATCCAACAATGTATACAATCATAAGTATTTACATATCTGAGCTCCAAAACGTGCAGTACAGTATATTATCATGCAAAAAAAGAAAAAAGAAACAAAAAAACAATCAATACATAATTCATGTAGCATTAACATTGAGAAGGATACACTGAAATAATCTCTTCTACTGTCTGCTATCAATAATTTATCCTCTATAGCATAGTTGTATACAATGTTGGGGTTTTTCAGAAAAAATTTACATATATAAGATAATACAAGAAACTAAAAGAAAAAAAAAAAAAAAAAAACCCAGGAAAAAGAGAGAAAGAAGAGAACCACCTCCGAGCCCGCAAGGCTCCATCTTAGAGACGGTAGCTCAAAACTTTATGGAATATCTCTAAAATTCCTTATCCATGATCCAGGGAATACTTGAAGCAGAACTAACTCAGCAAAGCTGATAGAAGAAACAAATGGAGACAAGATCCGCTGCTGAAGTTGCAATGAATAAGTCTTAATAATGGGTGCCCAATCTAACAAAAATATCTTAATTTTTTTCTCTGTAGCTTGTGATAAATAAAAAGATTCAAATATAATTTGAGATTGTATCCCTTTAAGAATTAGCCCTAGACTGGGGGGCTTCTTAGCAATCCAAGCTTTAAAAATATTATATCTAACAGTTAATATGATGGTATTCAAAATCCGAGTTTTGGAGTCAGACCTGGGATCAGATATCAGACAGATTATATCTTGCAGAGATAGCGAGTAAGCCCCATTATAGAGCCTATTGAACCAAAACTGGACTTTCTGCCATAATTGTTTTATTTTAGGGCAGTTCCATAACATATGAGTAAGATCTGCTACGCCGTATAGGCACCGGGGGCAATCGGCCTTCTTAAGAGGGTAAAATTTCACTAACCTGGCGGGGGATAGATAGGAATTATTCAATAATTTAATATGGGATTCCTTCCAGTTTACCGCAATAGGATACTTAGCTACCAATCTGCAGCTACCTGCAATCAGCTCTTGATTAATTGTAGGAATGGAGTTGCTCCATGAGTAAACCAGTTTGTCGCTCAGCAGGGTACCCTGTTTGGTGAGCATTATGTCATAGATTAATGAAATTGAAGTGTTTCCAACTATGAATTTTTGAATAAAAATTTTGACCTCGGACCACTCAGACCTGATAGAAGAATACCAGCTCTGAGAGCTAATATAGTGACGGACCTGGAAATAAGCAAACCTGCTCCCTACACCTAATGAATATTTTGATAGAATGGTCTCCCATGGAAGAATCTGGCATTGATCATCCAATAGCTGAACAATATCCTTGAGACCTCTATCCTGCCATTCTACAAATACTTTTTGGTCTATTCCTGGCAGGAACCGCGGGTTAGCTCTTATGGGTAAGAAATCAGAGAAAAAAGGATTCAATGCCAATATAGCACAAAACTTCTGCCATGCGCATATCGGGTTTTTAAAAGATTGTAATAAAAAGACTTCTCGCGGTAGTTCTTTTAAGGGACAATGTAGCAGGGCCTTCAAAGACCAAGGGTAAATCAATCTAGATTCGGACTCAAATGAAGTAACCCTATTCGTTTGAGCTATCCAGTCTATAGCTATTTTGAGCAAGGTTGCAATATTATAGTATCTAATATTAGGGAATGCTAACCCCACATTATCAAATATTTGAGACAATTTTTCCAATGATATAAGTGGTTTTTTGGCTTTCCAGATAAACTTGGAAAACCAAGAATTCAGTCTATTTAGATCTTTATTTGTAAGAAATAAAGGAAGATTTTGTATAGGATAAAGAATCCGCGGAAAAATTATTGTTTTGATCAATTTAAAAGACGCAGAGATAGATAAAGGGAGAGCCTTCCATAGCTCAAGATCTTCTTTGATCTTCTGAAGAAGCGGATCAATATTGGCTGAGTACCAGTATTTGGGATTTTTGTGAATCTCCAATCCCAGATATTTTATGGCCGGGACTGTACGAAACATTAAATTAGTTTGTCGATTAGCCTCCTTGCCTAGCCACATAAATTCACTTTTGTCTAAATTGGACTTATATCCAGTGAAGGAGCTAAACTCCTCCAGTATATTTACGACCTTAGGGATTGTATCTCTGGTATTCTGCAGACATATTAGGATATCGTCCGCGTAGAGTAAAACTTTGAGATTTGGATCTAGACCTGATATTCCCGGTAGACTTTCTCTCAATCTGGTTGCCAGCGGCTCAAGAGCTATGTTAAACAAGAGGGGTGACAGAGGACAACCCTGTCTTGTCCCTCTTTCTAATATTATCTTAGGGGAGAGCGTCTGATTAACCAGCAGATAAGATTCTGGTTTCCAATGGATTTTCTGGATAAAATATAAGAAATTATCTGCAAAGCCAAATTTCTCTAGGGTTTTAAATAAATGAGTCCACGCTATACTGTCAAAAGCCTTGACTGCGTCCAAGGTAAGAACTGCATTATCATTTGAAATTTTTCTATCTTTGAACTGATCGCTATTCCAGCTAAAATCAACCAACGTGGTTAATCTCCTTATATTTTTAGTAGAATTTCGTGCGGCCAATCCGACCTGGTCGGGATGTATAAGTTTATCCAAACACCGTGTAAGTCTAGCAGCAACAATAGACATTAAAATTTTATAATCCGCGTTAAGAACGGAAATTGGCCTGTATGAGGCTGGATCTTCTGGGTTCTTCCCTTTTTTCAGAATTAATGATATATTTGCCGCTGCGAACCGACCTGAAATTGGTTGATTAGAGATATAGTAATAGTTAAACAGTTTCACTAAGACTGGGGTTATTTCCACCGCTAGACATCTATAGAACTCCGATGGAAACCCATCGGGGCCCGCAGCTTTATTCAATTTAGATACACTAATAGCTTTTAATATTTCCTCAGAAGTAATTGGGGCATTCAGGGCCTCTAATTCCTCTTGCTGTAACTGGGGAAGAATAACCTTATCCCAAAAATTTGCTTGATTGATAGGGTTGCTTTCCTGTTTAGAATATAGTTGTTTATAGTACTTAAAGAAAACTTCACATATCTCTTCTGTATTGGTGTATCTTTTATCGCCTTCCCTGATGCAGGAAATCAAATTCTTCTTTTTCCTTATTTTAACTAGTCTAGCTAAATTTTTTGCAGAGCTACCGTGGAAGCTTCTGAAATATAGATTGATTTTGGTCTCATCTTCTAGATGTTTTGGAGTTACCGATATATCCCTTTCCTTTCTTAGTGCTATATAGTTATCCCAGTTCCTAATGGAGCGATCTCCATGATATTTTTTATAGGCATTTTTGACCTGATTAGTGAGTTGTAAGTCTCGTGCACGTTGTTTCTTGTTTTTAATATCCAGAAATGACATAATTTCACCGCGTAATACCGCTTTGGAAGCCTCCCAAAAGGTTTCAATCTTATGGAGATACGAGATATTACGGGTACTATAATCCTTCCACGCCTGTGTTAACCAGTGACTATATCTAGGATTATTATAAAGATAACACGGATAAAAAAAAGCCCTGGGCCTTTTATATTTATTATTAACATGGGATTTCAAGGTTAAAGATATAATTGAGTGGTCCGAGGTCATGATCTCTCCAATTCCAGCCTCTAGTTTACAAATTGAAAGTGGTTCGGAGATTAGAAATAGTTTTAGTCGTATTTTAGTCATCTGAATTGTTTTAGTTTTAGTCTAGTTTTAGTCGACTGAAACTTTAGTAGATTTTAGTCGACTAAAATCTAAGGGGTTTAGTTAAAGTGTAATGCATTATTTAAGCATTTCTCTATCATTTGCAAACTGATTACATACTCCAGGAGTAAACATAACACCTGTTAATATTTATGGTATTAAGGTTTAAACATGCAATAAAGACACAGATTTAGCCGTTGTAATATGTAACATCTTTATTAAACTTAAAATTAAATAAAAACCAAGTTTCATAAACAAACAGAAGTGCAACTTTAAAATATAAAAAAACAAAACTGTAAACTGTATTGGCTGTATTGCACATATTACCCAATATAAAAACTTTAACAGTTCTCTGTTAATAATTAAAACAAGTATCAAGTAACTTAACACAACAAAAAGTGTCTGCAGCTAGCACAGGCACAGCATAACTTAAACTCATATTCGTGGGTTATGCTTATTTCTATAGGAAGAATCAATTAATTGTTCACAGATTCGAAAAAGTTTTGGCAACAATATTAGCACTGCTCTAGAACTTCCAAACTCATTATATACTCCTGGAGTAAAGGTTTATTAACCTGTTTTTATTTATGGTATTAAGGTCTGAACATGCAATACAGATTTAACTGTTGTGGTATATAACATGTCTATTTATCTTAAAATTTAATAAAATTAAGTTTCGTAAATTTTAAAGAGCAGTAATTGGATATGGATTGATTATATTTGTCAGCAAATTTTGATTTAGTTTTAGTCATAGTCTTTTGACTAAAATGTCATTTTAGTTTTAGTCGTATTTTAGTCATCAGAATTTCTTTAGTTTTATAGTCATTTTAGTCTAGTTTTAGTCGACGAAATTAACACTGTTCCAGACCCTGGTATATTAGGCAGACGACAGATGTAACATAAGTTACGGAAAAGAATCAAAATGTAATGTGACGGTTACATATGTTACTAATATGGACAAAACGTCTGTGTTGGTAAATTCATATAGCTGACATGAGTACATGTATTTAGAATATACTTGTTCAATATTAATTATATCTTCCAGACTTTCGTCTATGTTTACACATGATAGTCAAACTTATTTTTAGGTGTAATTACAGGTATATCCTTTATTGTATAAAGAATTATACTATCATTTTGAGATTAAATACAAGATAAAATATTTTAATGTTATTTCGGACATATAGAAGTGTGATTGCAGTCACTTAAATAGGTTGTATTGTCCTATATAGTCCCGTTATATAACTATTATCAATCAACCTCAATATTACATATATCAAGATCATGCGTTATAAATACATTTGTGAATTATTTATGAGCCGTTATCGGTCCTTGTCCCTAGTTGCATGTATAGATCTTTCTTACTACATTGTTATGACAAAATTAGGAGTTCTGCTATATTGATTATTAAATAAAGAGGATATATAAAGATCTTACTAGCCAGGTTGTGTACTGTATTACCAGTTATGAATGCGAACCAAGTCGCATAAATACAATATGATAGGTACAATATGTCGACATGTCCATATATTATAATATTGAGGAATATTCCCCTATTTAAACAGGTCTGAATAAAAGTAGATGCATTAGCTGGTAGTAAATAAAAATATTCCATACTTAATGTAGATGGCTGGGTCCATACAGTAACTTAGCAGAGACAACGGTGAAACTTATCATACCTTGTCAAATTTCAGTTATAGGAGACTTAAAGATTCTATTGTCGATATATATTATCCCAAATTGAAGATTTATAAATAAGATAGTGTCTTAATTATAGGGATATCATAACGATAAAAATATTATATAGCATTACTCATGGAATGAAGGTAAATAGAAGGTGAAATGTCAGTTAAAGGTAGAGACTCCCCTTAATAGTAACTTAACGGGATGAAAAAATCATGATGATCCTCGTAACATAATGCCTATATATAATATTCAAGGGGAGGTGACAATATTGACAGGAACTTAAAATGGTTTAGTGGCATGTATTGAAATTAACGTGTAAACGGGATTAAAAAGACCCCAGAATTTATAACAGGCAAACGTGAGAGCACAATTTTTTTTATAAAATATGAGTGGAGCAAAACTGAAAGTCTGAATTAGAACACAATATAATCATCAAATAGGTTGTGTGGTTGTAGTCCGGTGAATAATAAGGATGTCAAAATAGGGTTGGGAAAAGTGTGCCATAATATTAAGAGTTATGGATACATAACTGAATAAAAAGAATAAATCATAAAGTGTACCTTATAAGTGACTTATAAATTTACAAAAAAAATATTGAAGTCATTCATGCCACTAGGTTTTACTGAATCTAATAAGTAGATCCATTTACATTCCATTTTGAGTAATGCTTTTTCAGCATCACCACCCCTTATCCCCAAAGATACTTTTTGAATTACTCTGTATCTTAGGTCTGTTGGTGTACTTCTATGATGTTGTTGGAAGTGTTTAGCTACAGATGTTATTTTTTTGCTTCTGGCTTCATCTGTATTGGCGTTCTTGATATTATTAGCATGTTCAAGGATGCGTACCCTTACTTCACGTGTGGTCATCCCAAGATAGGTCATTTTGCATGAGCAAAACAATGCATATATCACTCCTACAGTTTGGAATGAAAAATATGATTTTAATTTATATTTTTTGCCTGTTCTGTCAGTGACAGTTTTAGTTTTCAGGACATATTTGCATGCTGAGCATGTACTACAGGGATGCATCCCTGGGTCCCTGTCTTTTCTTTTAGCAGATCTTACAAAGATTCTAGACACTAATCTATCTCTTAGACTGGTAGGTCTCCTGTATCCTATGGAAATTCTACTGCCAATTGTAGAATTCAGGATGGGGTCATTCTGCAATATTTTCCAATGGTCATTAATGATTTTAGACACTTGTGACATTTGAGGATTGTAAGTGGTTATTAGCCTCGGGTAACACTCATTTGACACTTTTTCCTTAGGGACAAGTAATTGGTCTCTTTTGATGTTTAGGGCTTTTTATTTAGCTCTTTTGACAGATTTCCTACTATACCCTCTTGTAATTAGTCTCTGCATTAGAGCTTTGCTCTCTGTCATGTAGATTTCAGTACTAGAGCAATTACGTAGAAGGCGGAGAAATTCGCCATATAGGATGGCCTTCAGGGTGCAGGGTGGATGAGCACTAGAATTGTGTAAAAGTGTGTTAGTGGCAATTTTCCGGCCGATAAATGGTAGTATTGATGAAACCATCATTGTTCTTGAAAATGGTCAGATCAAGAAAACATATTTTATGTTGGTCAGCTGAATAAGTTAATTTGATATTTTTATCATTCTCATTCAGTTTCGGCATGAAGTTATTAAGTTCTTGAGATGTCCCTTCCCAAATAAATGAAGCTGCCTGAGGAAACGGGCCTTCAGTGCCGAGAAACACGTTGCATTAGAGGGGATTATCACCTTGACCACTACTTGTTGTTATTATATTCTTTTAATATTTTAATTTTTTATTTCAATTTTTGTTTTCAGTCTTTTAATAAAAATGTTTTTTCTATAACACAAGTATAGTGGTTTCTACCTTACCTCTCATTTCCCAATATTGGGCTGTTTGTGCATTTATCCTCTTTTTGGACCATATCGTTGGTAACACCTGGAGTGGGTGAGCTGATACGCCCTAACCTAAAATTATCAGTCTGCATCTACCAGCACATAGGTGTGCTATTGGACATTGTGAGTACCCATTTGGCATAATTATCTCCATTGTTCCATCTATTTGGTTGATCTGCACATGTGATTTCCACACCTGGCGGGGATATCCTGGAGTGGGTGTACTGACACACCATATTATGTCAGTCTGCTTCCATTAGCACTTTGGGGTGCTTATTTTAAATGTGAGTACAAATTTGGCTCAAGTGCATAAGCTTTGGCTTTTTTAATTTGGTGATTCTACACATAAGGCGCCCTTCTCTTTCTTATGTTTTACAGTTTTTCCAGTATCTTCTGTGAAGAGGAGTGCAGCCATTATTCACACTGAGGACATACCTGATTTTTTGCACTATCATAGTGACTTTCAGCATGGGACTTTGATATAATTGTATGTTAATAGGTACAAGTGCCATATATTGAATGAACTGTGTATGTTGTTTTTTTGAAGTTGTACAGTGTATATGTAGTGTATGCGCCCTCTCTTATTTTTGATATATCTGTCACACTTGAAGAGCCGTGTTCCTGTTCCACGGCGTTGATTTCAGTAAGATTGTTTCATTTACTTTGATGATTTGAAAAAGTAATGTAAACAAAGAAGTCAGGGTCTCAGTGGTACTCCTTTATCTTTATAAGGAATCAAGGGTTAATATCTCCTGAGGGGGGTTATTGAACAGGGGGGACTTTAATCATGTTTGTTATGTGATTTTGTCTACTAATGTGTTGTGTTATTTGGGCTTGTGGCTAGATCAGAACATAATAGCCTTTTCTTGTCAGGCTGTGCAGCCCTTGTAGGCCTTGGCACGCTTTTCTATGGCCTGCACTGTGCACCTTGTGACAAGGCGTGGTCACGCTTCTGTGCTCCCTTTCCGTATTCCTGACCGCATGGCGACAGCGAGTCTGTTTCGCTAGCTGTCTGGTTCTCAGAAGGTGGTGAGTGCCCCAGCCATTGGGGGTGTTAGGTGCCATTTTTTATTTTTCGGTCCATAATTTCTATATACCAAGTTATGGAGGATTCTGACTTTTTGTGAAGAGTATGAAATGGCCCGGATAATCCATGGCCATCAGTTAGGTTCCGAATGCCGCTCTAGAGTGCTCTCTTCGCCCGTTACAGAGAACTTAGAGTCCGTCGAGCCATCCACCACTGGGGATCCCATATCCCGTGCGGCGGGTCCCCTGGAACCTTCTTTGGCTACGCAAGCAGGTGTCCCTAATGCTGTCACCCCTTCTCCGGAAGGCGGCTTGTTTCCTCCAGAGGTTACGACATGGTTCCTCATGGCCATATCTATGGCCCTGGCACATTTGCATCTTCCAGAGGAGGTGTTGCTGAGATACTGTTTGTGTTATGCTAACTGGGGCTCGTCAGACGTGGGATTGCCTGGGTCAGATCAGCCATCTGGGGAAGCGGTCTCCTCTGAAGATTCAGGGGCCCATCCCTTGGTGTCGGGGTCGTCAGTTGCCCCAGCGGAGGTAAGTCTTGCTTTTCGTTATAGACTGGCGCGCCTTCGTGTCTTTGCTGCGGCATGTTTTGGCAGTGCTTGAGGATCCCAGTACTAATAGGTTAAGGGATCCTCGGTCTTCTGTTCCAGACCCATTTCCAAGCTGGGTTAGACGTGTGGGGATGAGGTTAATCTCCTGGTCGTCTTCAATTTTCCTTTCTTTTTTGGGTATCTTATTCCAGTTCTGAGCTGTGGAAGAATGGGGTCTCTGATTGGCTCGTCCCGTTGGTGTACCCATTCTTCTTGGGCGTTCATCTGCGGGTGCTGCTCTTCTTTTATTTGATCCGGTTAGGATGTATCTTATTTCTTTTTTAAGAAGCCCATGTCTGCGATGATTTCTCCGTTGGGATATATTTCTTCTCTGGAATTTGATCCTAGCAATTTTGTGGTTGCTAGGACACTTCCGCGGAAGTTGCATGTTAAGGTGTTAGTGCATTGTTATGCCTTTAAATCTTTTTATCAAGTCCTCGTGGGGTCTCAGATTTTCTGTGGCCTGGTTCAGTTTGGCATACCCTATGTAGCAGGCTGGTCCTGATAGGGTGCTATTTCTGTTCCTTACGGTCTATATCATCCACGTGGTGCCGGGGTAACCGGCTGACCTGGCTGGGTGGTGAGTTGCTCTCTCGGATGAGGAGTTTATTATCTTGGTGTCTCTTCAGATCGAAAAATCTTTGCTTTTTGCTAAGAGTTTTCGTGAAGTGAACCTTCAATGAGCTCCATACATTTTTTGAGGCTCTGCCCTTGCAGGGCTAAAACATGGTAGAGGAAGCCTTAGTTCCCAAACGTCAGGCTGGTTCTCATTCTGCCTTTGAGTGGGGCATCAGAGGATTGTACTCAGTCCTCATTGTCCTGTTCCTCGTGGGCGGGGGTCCAGAGCGGATCCTACTAGGGATCAATCTGGGCGATTTCACTCAGATTCCAAGAGGAGAACCTCAAAACAGAAGATGTTTTCCTTTGATGATCGTCTCTCTTCCTTCGGGTTGAGGTTGATTGGCCTTTTTGTTCCCTCCCTTGGGGTTGGCTTTGGGTCATCTGTTTCTGGAAGTTAAAGCCTTTTAGTTATTCTACTTCCGGGATCTCGTCTGCTCCAATATTTTGGGAGATGTACAGATTAGATTGTCTCCCCTCTTTCCTGTGTCGTCCCTGCTTAGGCATTTGTGGGTTTTCTCGCGACAGGGGCTAGGATACATGCTCCTTCTTCAATCCCCGAGCTGCAGGGGTGTCAGGGAAGTGGATCCTGAGGATCTTGGAGACTTTTGTTAGCTTCTCAACCCAGTTTCTAAGGGAGATGTGGCGTAGTGGTTAGCTCCACTGCACCTGAAGCAGGAGGTTGTGGGTAAAGCTTCTGGTTTCTCATCTGTCTCATGATTCTGGTGTCAGCTAGCATTCCGAAGCAGAGTTTTCTGTTTTCTCATACGCTACTTAGTCTTTGGACTTAGTGGAACTTGTCCCTAGAGCCTTGAGGCCTTTCAGAGTGGCTGCGGGGCTTCACCATAGCCTAGCACCCTATATGTTGGGAGTTGTATCCCGCTGTGGGTGTCCTAAGCTCTCTGTGTATGGGACATTTAGTGAAAGTCCAGCGTCCAAGGTGTCTTGGATATGACTGTAAGACAAAAGAAGAGAGGCGCACAAATGTGTGTATCAATCGGTACAATTTGGCATGAGCTCCAAATATTATATGCACAGGGTACTCACACTTTGGCACAGCACACCAGTGTGCTTGTGGAAGCGGGCTGGCACTCAGAGCTGACCAGCTGGCTCTCTCCGGCTCTTTTCTGGATACGGCGGCTTTCCTGTATGTTGGGCTGTCTGGTAGTGGTGTGCTTGTATTAAAACTCCAGGTTCAAATGTTTTAAAACCTTTTATTGCACAAAGTTCACAAGCACATATTTAAAAGAATACAGATAAAATATTGCTACGCGTTTCTCGGCCCTCCTGGCCGTTTCATCAGGCATATAAACTACATTAAAAACTCGGCTTTTTATTGCCGCCACTACCAAACAGTTTCTGAGGCCCTCCCCTTTCTCATTAAGTGTATATAGATGAGCCTATCATTGCTGATACATTTAAAAGCAGGTGCTGACTAAATGGAGTATATAAATGTTGAAATACGTATTGCTTTCTAGCCAACACAGTGATCTTTAGTAGCGAATTGCAACAGTGAGCATTATATAATAACAGTAACTTAATGTTGATACATTCCTTTGTATTGGAAATCGACAATTTCGAAACAAAAACTCGTCCCTTTGATAGGTGGAAAAACGGACCAATTACAAGGTTCTATTCTCGATAAATATTTACACACCCCTATTTGTTGTTTTTGCATAGGAGCAATGCAATCGCCATTCGGTCTATCAAATTAATCATCATGACATAAGTTTTGCATCTTAACATGATTTAAAGAAATAGTTGTTACATTAACACTCTATGCTATCGGCTAATTTTGTAGTGAGACACAGGTCCCAAACTAAAAAATTGAAACCCCAGATCGTTAGACTTAATAGTGAATCAATACCAGAACACATAATAATAAAAAGTTGGTAAAGAAATTTGTTTAGTATCTATAAGACTATGGGTAAACTATTATTATTAAATATTGGAATATCATGGTGTCACTTTATTTACTCAGCTATGAGAAGGTATCATGTGACTACATATTTCTTATGATAGTGCGTGAATTATTACGCACTATTGGTTATGCTATCCCTAGTATATAGTGATTATTGGCCCAAATGTGCCTATTACTAACTATCATGTGAAGCTATAGGTGCGTGTACAATAAATGTATAATAATTATTGAAGGGAAATATAGTTGTCCCAAATGTGCCTATTACTGACTATCATGTGAAGCTATAAGGGCGTGTGCAAAAAATGACGTTATCATGTATTGGATGATGATAATAGTGAATACTGGGCAGAGGGGTGTGTGATCAAAGAATCCCTAAAGTCCCTTCTATAGTCTGGAAAAGGGGAGTACGTGATGCTAGTGCAAATTTCCCCATATCAGTGATGGGTAAGTGGTGGGCTGTGGTCGTATTGTATTGGTCATATTCTGAAACAATAATGATCATGTGAAATATAATAATTTTAATTAGGTGATAATATGTGATGGAACAAATAGGTGATGTCCTGGTGTCTATTTTCAGCGCATGCTGTGTAATGCGGGTGGGGACAAATGTGGTAAGTGTATGGGTAGGTGAAACTCCCATTTGGAGATAGAATTCTACTTGACTGATTGTGTACACGGAGACTAATATTTGAGAGTCTATTACTTCATTAAGGCCATTAGGAAAGAGGGAGCCAAATCTGAAAATCCAATAGGTCTCCCTTTGGCGAAGTTTCGTGAATCTATTGTATCTGTGGGAGCTGGGAATGCTTTCAAGAGGTGTTATAGTGAAAGGACAGGATTCTCCATTATGTTCATGGACATAGTGCCTAGATACACTATGTTTCATGGATTTTTTCTTAATGTTTCGATTATGTTCGCTCCATCTCGTGCGGACATTTGGAATGGTGCGCCCCAAATACTGTTGTCCACATCTGCATGACAGAACATAGATTAAGTATGAGGAGCTGCATGTCAGATACTCATTAATGGTAAAGATTTCTCCAGTGACATGTGATTTAATTGTTTTGATTTTGTGTGTAATATGTTTACACATATGGCACCTGATTTTACCACATTTAAATACTCCTTTTCTCTTGGGGTTATTTTGTGTATGTTTTACTCTGGCTTTCTTGGAAATGACTATCTTGCTGGGGGCTAAAGTTTGTTTAATGGTGGGTGCTCTTTTGTATATCACATTTGGTGTGTTTTGTAGATCTTTTTTCAGAATGGGGTCTTTCAATAGAATGGGCCAGTGTTTTTGTAACACTTTTTTTATACGTTTTGCATTAGAATTAAATTGTGTCACGAAGCAGGGTTGTTGAAGTGTCTCTATAGTGTCATTATTAGGTTTTATTGCTTTCTTAGTGCGAAGGATACTTGATCTATCTAGGTGGTATGCTTTCTCATATCCGGTCATGATGATATCTCTAGGATAACCCTTTTCTTCAAATCTCTGAATAAGGATTTTTGATTGTTCACAGAATTTATCTAATGAGCTGCAATTTCTTCTAATTCTGCAGAATTGGCTGTATGGTATACTTTTTTTCCATTGATGATAATGATTGCTATTGTAATGAAGGAAATTATTACAATCCACAGTTTTGAAGTATGTGGATGTGGCTATATTTTGTTCAGTGTCCCATGTTAAATTTAAGTCAAGGAATTCAATAGATTCTCGTTGAATCTTAGAAGTGAATTGAATGCCCATAGAATTATTATTGAGGTATGTACAGAATAAACTGGCCTCCTCTACTGTACCTTTGAAAATGAAAATCAAATCATCTATATAACGGCCATAGAACACCAGGTTTGCCCCCCAGTTGGAGTTGTAAATATATTTCTCCTCAAAAAATCCCATGAAGAGATTCGCAAAGCTGGGGGCAAACCTGGTGCCCATGGCCGTTCCCTTAATCTGCAAATAAAAATCATCTAAAAATTGAAAATAATTGTGTTTGAGTATGAAATCAATGAGTGTCAGAATATATTCTTTTTGAATGTTGGGCATATAAATATCCGTATCTAAGTAATACTTAGTGGTATAAATACCTAATTCATGAGATATATTAGAGTAAAGGGCGCTGACGTCAGCTGTTATCCACAACGCACCTGCCTCTTGTTTGAAATCTTTGATTTTGAATAGTAAATCAGTAGTGTCACGGATGAATGAAGGCATATTGTGAACGTACTTTTGTAAGAAATTGTCAATGTATTGAGATAACCTATCTGTGATGCTATTGATACCCGCAATGATGGGACGACCAGGTGGTTTGAAGCGATCTTTATGTATCTTTGGAAGATGGTAATAGTAAGGGGTAGACGGATGGGTGGGGGTAAGGAATTTACGCTCTTTGGTGTTGAGAATCCCCTTACCACTACCATCCTCCAAAAGGCCCAACAGTTTTTCCAAAAATACAGAAGTAGGATCAGTGTCTAGTTTCCTGTAATATTCATTGTTAAGGAGAATGTTGTGGGCCTCACTGACATAGTCCTTATAATCCTGTAGAACAATCCCACCCCCCTTATCCACCTGCCTAATTACCAGGTGGGGGTCGTTAGCCAGGGATCTTAGGGCCTTTTCTTCATTAGGCCATAATCTCATTTGTTTGTTTAGTTTACTGGGAAGTTTGTTGAAATCTTCCATTACCATTTGTTGGAAAAGATCTATGTATGTGACATTATCCTTGGGGGGGTTGAAGTTGGATGGTGGTGATAATGTCGTATGAATAAACCCCTCCAATAGATCTTCCATCAATAGATCAGGTTCAGCATAGATAGTCTGTGTCTGGCTATTCATAGAGTTGGTGATGATGGGCATACCCTCCACATTCCTTTTTTTGAGGTTTTTTATGGAGAAATATCTCTGTAGAGATAACTTCCTAGTATACTTGTTTAAATCAACAAATAAGTCAAATAATTTGTGGGGGTTTGGTGGGCAATAAGACAGGCCCCTACCCAAAATTCTGATCTCGTCATTGGTTAAACTGTGTGTGGATAGGTTAAAAATACCTTTAGCTAGTTTTTGTAATTGCTTTTTTTGTGTGGTGTTGCCTCTCCCTCGTCTTCCCCGTTTGGGTAAGGCCTTTTCTTTTGTTGTTGTTGTTGTTGTCCATTTACATAATGTTGTTGTGTCTGTGGTATGTTCTGATGTGATGGTGGAGATGGTGTTTTGGGATTGCCTACATTCCTCCTCCATAAAGGGGCTAAGTTGGGTACCCCTAAAAAATTACTTTTGGATGTGGAGGGAGTCTCTACCCTTTGGTAGCCATTTTGACCCTGGTCATTGGGAGTGCTTGGTGAATTGCTATTTTGATAGTCATCACACTGATATCTATGTCCCCCAGACCCATTCTGGAGGGGTTCGAATCGATTGTAAACAGGAATATGGTTAGGGTTCTGATAATCTTGATGGTGGGAGTAATTATTTCTATTTTTATTTCTATTGTGTCAATAATTCTGTTGATAATGTTGTTTATTTTGAAAGTTCCTATTGTTAGTCTTATGTTCTTCCCAGTGGCGTATTTGTGCTGATTCTGATGTATTTTTGTAATTATGGTATGGTTGTACTGGGTGTGTATTTTTGGGGTTGTTTTTGTTTTTGTATGTTACTCTATTCCATCCATCATTATTCTCTTTAAGAACTGATGTTTCTCCAACATAGGTGTGTCCGGTCCACGGCGTCATCCTTACTTGTGGGATATTCTCCTCCCCAACAGGAAATGGCAAAGAGCCCAGCAAAGCTGGTCACATGATCCCTCCTAGGCTCCGCCTACCCCAGTCATTCTCTTTGCCGTTGTACAGGCAACATCTCCACGGAGATGGCTTAGAGTTTTTTAGTGTTTAACTGTAGTTTTTATTATTCAATCAAGAGTTTGTTATTTTGAAATAGTGCTGGTATGTACTATTTACTCAGAAACAGAAAAGGGATGAAGATTTCTGTTTGTATGAGGAAAATGATTTTAGCAACCGTAACTAAAATCCATGGCTGTTCCACACAGGACTGTTGAGAGCTATTAACTTCAGTTGGGGGAACAGTATGCAGTCTCTTGCTGCTTGAGGTATGACACATTCTAACAAGACGATGTAATGCTGGAAGCTGTCATTTTCCCTATGGGATCCGGTAAGCCATGTTTATTACGATCATAAATAAGGGCTTCACAAGGGCTTATTAAGACTGTAGACTTTTCTGGGCTAAATCGATTCATTATATAACACATATTTAGCCTTGAGGAATCATTTTATCTGGGTATTTTGATATAAGAATATCGGCAGGCACTGTATTAGACACCTTATTCCTTAGGGGCTTTCCAAAGCATAAGCAGAGCCTCATTTTCGCGCCGGTGTGGCGCACTTGTTTTTGAGAGGCATGGCATGCAGTCGCATGTGTGAGGAGCTCTGATACTTAGAAAAGACTTTCTGAAGGCGTCATTTGGTATCGTATTCCCCTTTGGGCTTGGTTGGGTCTCAGCAAAGCAGATACCAGGGACTGTAAAGGGGTTAAAGTTTAAAACGGCTCCGGTTCCGTTATTTTAAGGGTTAAAGCTTCCAAATTTGGTGTGCAATACTTTTAAGGCTTTAAGACACTGTGGTGAAAATTTGGTGAATTTTGTACAATTCCTTCATGTTTTTTCGCAATTGCAGTAATAAAGTGTGTTCAGTTTAAAATTTAAAGTGACAGTAACGGTTTTATTTTAAAACGTTTTTTGTACTTTGTTATCAAGTTTATGCCTGTTTAACATGTCTGAACTACCAGATAGACTGTGTTCTGAATGTGGGGAAGCCAGAATTCCTATTCATTTAAATAAATGTGATTTATGTGATAATGACAATGATGCCCAAGATGATTCCTCAAGTGAGGGGAGTAAGCATGGTACTGCATCATTCCCTCCTTCGTCTACACGAGTCTTGCCCACTCAGGAGGCCCCTAGTACATCTAGCGCGCCAATACTCCTTACTATGCAACAATTAACGGCTGTAATGGATAATTCTGTCAAAAACATTTTAGCCCAAATGAACACTTGTCAGCGTAAGCGCGGCTGCTCTGTTTTAGATACTGAAGAGCATGGCAACGCTGATACTAATATCTCTGAAGGGCCCCTAACCCAGTCTGATGGGGCCAGGGAGGTTTTGTCTGAGGGAGAAATTACTGATTCAGGGAACATTTCTCAACAGGCTGAACCTGATGTGATTGCATTTAAATTTAAGTTGGAACATCTCCGCATTCTGCTTAAGGAGGTATTATCCACTCTGGATGATTGTGACAAGTTGGTCATCCCAGAGAAGCTATGTAAAATGGACAAGTTCCTAGAGGTGCCGGGGCTCCCAGAAGCTTTTCCTATACCCAAGCGGGTGGCGGACATTGTTAATAAAGAATGGGAAAGGCCCGGTATTCCTTTCGTCCCTCCCCCCATATTTAAAAAATTGTTTCCTTTGGTCGACCCCAGAAAGGACTTATGGCAGACAGTCCCCAAGGTCGAGGGAGCGGTTTCCACTTTAAACAAACGCACCACTATACCCATAGAGGATAGTTGTGCTTTCAAAGATCCTATGGATAAAAAATTAGAAGGTTTGCTTAAAAAGATGTTTGTTCAGCAGGGTTACCTTCTACAACCAATTGCATGCATTGTCCCTGTCGCTACAGCCGCATGTTTCTGGTTCGATGAGCTGATAAAGGCGGTCGATAGTGATTCTCCTCCTTATGAGGAGATTATGGACAGAATCAATGCTCTCAAATTGGCTAATTCTTTCACCCTAGACGCCACTTTGCAATTGGCTAGGTTAGCGGCTAAGAATTCTGGGTTTGCTATTGTGGCGCGCAGAGCGCTTTGGTTGAAATCTTGGTCGGCTGATGCGTCTTCCAAGAACAAGCTACTTAACATTCCTTTCAAGGGGAAAACGCTGTTTGGCCCTGACTTGAAAGAGATTATCTCTGATATCACTGGGGGTAAGGGCCACGCCCTTCCTCAGGATCGGCCTTTCAAGGCAAAAAATAAACCTAATTTTCGTCCCTTTCGTAGAAACGGACCAGCCCGAGGTGCTACGTCCTCTAAGCAAGAGGGTAATACTTCTCAAGCCAAGCCAGCTTGGAGACCAATGCAAGGCTGGAACAAGGGAAAGCAGGCCAAGAAACCTGCCACTGCTACCAAGACTGCATGAAATGTTGGCCCCCGATCCGGGACCGGATCTGGTGGGGGGCAGACTCTCTCTCTTCACTCAGGCTTGGGCAAGAGATGTTCTGGATCCTTGGGCGCTAGAAATAGTCTCCCAAGGTTCCACAGGTCTCAGTTGTCTTCAGACCACATAAAAAGACAGGCATTCTTACATTGTGTAGAAGACCTGTTAAAAGTGGGAGTGATTCATCCTGTTCCATTAAGAGAACAAGGGATGGGGTTCTACTCCAATCTGTTCATAGTTCCCAAAAAAGAGGGAACGTTCAGACCAATCTTAGATCTCAAGATCTTAAACAAGTTTCTCAAGGTTCCATCGTTCAAGATGGAAACCATTCGAACTATTCTTCCTTCCATCCAGGAAGGTCAATTCATGACCACGGTGGATTTAAAGGATGCGTATCTACATATTCCTATCCACAAGGAACATCATCGGTTCCTAAGGTTCGCATTCCTGGACAAGCATTACCAGTTCGTGGCGCTTCCTTTCGGATTAGCCACTGCTCCAAGGATTTTCACAAAGGTACTAGGGTCCCTTCTAGCTGTGCTAAGACCAAGGGGCATTGCTGTAGTACCTTACTTGGACGACATTCTGATTCAAGCGTCGTCCCTTCCTCAAGCAAAGGCTCACACGGACATCGTCCTGGCCTTTCTCAGATCTCACGGATGGAAAGTGAACGTGGAAAAGAGTTCTCTATCTCCGTCAACAAGGGTTCCCTTCTTGGGAACAATAATAGACTCCTTAGAAATGAGGATATTTCTGACAGAGGCCAGAAAAACAAAGCTTCTAGACTCTTGTCGGATACTTCATTCCGTTCCTCTTCCTTCCATAGCTCAGTGCATGGAAGTGATCGGGTTGATGGTAGCGGCTATGGACATAGTTCCTTTTGCGCGCATTCATCTAAGACCATTACAACTGTGCATGCTCAGTCAGTGGAATGGGGATTATACAGACTTGTCTCCGAAGATACAAGTAAATCAGAGGACCAGAGACTCACTCTGTTGGTGGCTGTCCCTGGACAACCTGTCACAAGGGATGACATTCCGCAGACCAGAGTGGGTCATTGTCACGACCGACGCCAGTCTGATGGGCTGGGGCGCGGTCTGGGGATCCCTGAAAGCTCAGGGTCTTTGGTCTCGGGAAGAATCTCTTCTACCGATAAATATTCTGGAACTGAGAGCGATATTCAATGCTCTCAAGGCTTGGCCTCAGCTAGCGAGGGCCAAGTTCATACGGTTTCAATCAGACAACATGACAACTGTTGCGTACATCAACCATCAGGGGGGAACAAGGAGTTCCCTAGCGATGGAAGAAGTGACCAAAATCATTCTATGGGCGGAGTCTCACTCCTGCCACCTGTCCGCTATCCACATCCCAGGAGTGGAAAATTGGGAAGCGGATTTTCTGAGTCGTCAGACATTGCATCCGGGGGAGTGGGAACTCCATCCGGAAATCTTTGCCCAAGTCACTCAGCTGTGGGGCATTCCAGACATGGATCTGATGGCCTCTCGTCAGAACTTCAAAGTTCCTTGCTACGGGTCCAGATCCAGGGATCCCAAGGCGGCTCTAGTGGATGCACTAGTAGCACCTTGGACCTTCAAACTAGCTTATGTGTTCCCGCCGTTCCCTCTCATCCCCAGGCTGGTAGCCAGGATCAATCAGGAGAGGGCGTCGGTGATCTTGATAGCTCCTGCGTGGCCACGCAGGACTTGGTATGCAGATCTGGTGAATATGTCATCGGCTCCACCTTGGAAGCTACCTTTGAGACGAGACCTTCTTGTTCAGGGTCCGTTCGAACATCCGAACCTGGTTTCACTCCAGCTGACTGCTTGGAGATTGAACGCTTGATCTTATCGAAGCGAGGGTTCTCAGATTCTGTTATCGATACTCTTGTTCAGGCCAGAAAGCCTGTAACTAGAAAGATTTACCACAAAATTTGGAAAAAATATATCTGTTGGTGTGAATCTAAAGGATTCCCTTGGGACAAGGTTAAGATTCCTAAGATTCTATCCTTCCTTCAAGAAGGATTGGAAAAAGGATTATCTGCAAGTTCCCTGAAGGGACAGATTTCTGCCTTGTCTGTGTTACTTCACAAAAAGCTGGCAGCTGTGCCAGATGTTCAAGCCTTTGTTCAGGCTCTGGTTAGAATTAAGCCTGTTTACAAACCTTTGACTCCTCCTTGGAGTCTCAATTTAGTTCTTTCAGTTCTTCAGGGGGTTCCGTTTGAACCCTTACATTCCGTTGATATTAAGTTATTATCTTGGAAAGTTTTGTTTTTAGTTGCAATCTCTTCTGCTAGAAGAGTTTCAGAATTATCTGCTCTGCAGTGTTCTCCTCCTTATCTGGTGTTCCATGCAGATAAGGTGGTTTTACGTACTAAACCTGGTTTTCTTCCAAAAGTTGTTTCTAACAAAAACATTAACCAGGAGATTATCGTACCTTCTCTGTGTCCGAAACCAGTTTCAAAGAAGGAACGTTTGTTGCACAATTTGGATGTTGTTCGCGCTCTAAAATTCTATTTAGATGCTACAAAGGATTTTAGACAAACATCTTCCTTGTTTGTTGTTTATTCTGGTAAAAGGAGAGGTCAAAAAGCAACTTCTACCTCTCTCTCTTTTTGGATTAAAAGCATCATCAGATTGGCTTACGAGACTGCCGGACGGCAGCCTCCCGAAAGAATCACAGCTCATTCCACTAGGGCTGTGGCTTCCACATGGGCCTTCAAGAACGAGGCTTCTGTTGATCAGATATGTAGGGCAGCGACTTGGTCTTCACTGCACACTTTTACCAAATTTTACAAGTTTGATACTTTTGCTTCTTCTGAGGCTATTTTTGGGAGAAAGGTTTTGCAAGCCGTGGTGCCTTCCATTTAGGTGACCTGATTTGCTCCCTCCCTTCATCCGTGTCCTAAAGCTTTGGTATTGGTTCCCACAAGTAAGGATGACGCCGTGGACCGGACACACCTATGTTGGAGAAAACAGAATTTATGTTTACCTGATAAATTACTTTCTCCAACGGTGTGTCCGGTCCACGGCCCGCCCTGGTTTTTTTAATCAGGTCTGATAATTTATTTTCTTTAACTACAGTCACCACGGTACCATATGGTTTCTCCTATGCAAATATTCCTCCTTAACGTCGGTCGAATGACTGGGGTAGGCGGAGCCTAGGAGGGATCATGTGACCAGCTTTGCTGGGCTCTTTGCCATTTCCTGTTGGGGAGGAGAATATCCCACAAGTAAGGATGACGCCGTGGACCGGACACACCGTTGGAGAAAGTAATTTATCAGGTAAACATAAATTCTGTTTTTTTTGTTGTATGTGTATACTATGCCTTCTGCATAGTCCTCCTCATCCCTTTTGAATTTTCCGTTTTTTATTCTAATAATGTCATTCTGGTATTCATCCACCATTTTGATGGTTTCTATATTTAATCGATTATATTCGGAATGATCTTTCATAGGCTCCAATTCTTTTTGAATTGCTTCTATTTCTTTCTCTAATGTCTCAACTAGACTCTGTCTATGTGCAATTAATAAGTCTATGAGTTTGAAAGAGCACTCATCCAATATTTCATACCATTTGTTAGTAAGTTCTTGATCGTTTTTGAAAGAGCAATGTTTAAACAGTCTAAGTCCTCTAGGAATTTGCTTTTTTTCTTTGTATTTTTTTAGGCAATCCAGGTCCCACCAGTGTCTCTGCTCATTTTTTAAGAGATCACCCAATTTGTTGAACATGGTGTCTATACTTTTAATTACTAGGGGGCCTGGACTGTCCCCTTCAGCATTGGATGGAGGATTGAAGGAATTCCTCCTATTATTTCTCTCCAGTGCTGAAAGCATGATGGTACTAAATATGTATCTATAACTTTAGTTTCTTGTATATGGTATTTAACCTATATGAATTAATACCTATAGGTGTCAGGTCAATTGTGGCCCCCCCTCCGTGTGTTGATAGGCAGGGTACTAAATAAATGAGAGAGTAGTGAATGTTGGTCCGGCTGCACCTCTGTGTATAGCTAATAAGTATGAGCTGAAAATGGATAAATGACCTAGGTCACCAGAGGGCGCTCTTTGTACACAACGTATAAGAAAAAATAAATAAACGAAAGGTAACCTAAACCAATAACAACAATGTCTAAAACACTATTCAATCACCAAATACAATGTATAATCACAATTATTTATAATGAAAAGTGGAACCTCATTAAATGGCGTTGGGTTAAATGTCCGTAATAGGTTGATATTGAATGTAGGCTCCTTAAAATCCTGGAAGTCCCAATTGGTCTCAAGATTAGGAACACTTTCCCACGGCTGCACTCTCCACAACGATCCCGGAATGGAAAACGTGTTTGCTGAAAGGTAGTAAGACAAAAGAAGAGAGGCGCACAAATGTGTGTATCAATCGGTACAATTCGGCATGAGCTCCAAATATTATATGCACAGGGTACTCACACTTTGGCACAGCACACCAGTGTGCTTGTGGAAGCGGGCTGGCACTCAGAGCTGACCAGCTGGCTCTCTCCGGCTCTTTTCTGGATACGGCAGCTTTCCTGTATGTTGGGCTGTCTGGTAGTGGTGTGCTTGTATTAAAACTCCAGGTTCAAATGTTTTAAAACCTTTTATTGCACAAAGTTCACAAGCACATATTTAAAAGAATACAGATAAAATATTGCTACGCGTTTCTCGGCCCTCCTGGCCGTTTAATCAGGCATATAAACTACATTAAAAACTCGGCTTTTTATTGCCGCCACTACCAAACAGTTTCTGAGGCCCTCCCCTTTCTCATTAAGTGTATATAGATGAGCCTATCATTGCTGATACATTTAAAAGCAGGTGCTGACTAAATGGAGTATATAAATGTTGAAATACGTATTGCTTTCTAGCCAACACAGTGATCTTTAGTAGCGAATTGCAACAGTGAGCATTATATAATAATAGTAACTTAATGTTGATACATTCCTTTGTATCGGAAATCGACAATTTCGAAACAAAAACTCGTCCCTTTGATAGGAGGAAAAACGGACCAATTACAAGGTTCTATTCTCGATAAATATTTACACACCCCTATTTGTTGTTTTTGCATAGGAGCAATGCAATCGCCATTCGGTCTATCAAATTAATCATCATGACATAAGTTTTGCATCTTAACATGATTTAAAGAAATAGTTGTTACATTAACACTCTATGCTATCAGCTAATTTTGTAGTGAGACACAGGTCCCAAACTAAAAAATTGGAACCCCAGATCGTTAGACTTAATAGTGAATCAATACCAGAACACATAATAATAAAAAGTTGGTAAAGAAATTTGTTTAGTATCTATAAGACTATGGGTAAACTATTATTATTAAATATTGGAATATCATGGTGTCACTTTATTTACTCAGCTATGAGAAGGTATCATGTGACTACATATTTCTTATGATAGTGCGTGAATTATTACGCACTATTGGTTATGCTATCCCTAGTATATAGTGATTATTGGCCCAAATGTGCCTATTACTAACTATCATGTGAAGCTATAGGTGCGTGTACAATAAATGTATAATAATTATTGAAGGGAAACATAGTTGTCCCAAATGTGCCTATTACTGACTATCATGTGAAGCTATAAGGGCGTGTACAAAAAATGACGTTATCATGTATTGGATGATGATAATAGTGAATACTGGGCAGAGGTGTGTGATCAAAGATCCCTAAAGTCCCTTCTGTAGTCTGGAAAAGGTGAGTACGTGATGCTAGTGCAAATTTCCCCATATCAGTGATGGGTAAGTGGTGGGCTGTGGTCGTATTGTATTGGTCATATTCTGAAACAATAATGATCATGTGAAATATAATAATTTTAATTAGGTGATAATATGTGATGGAAATAGGTGATGTCCTGGTGTCTATTTTCAGCGCATGCTGTATAATGCGGGTGGGGACAAATGTGGTAAGTGTATGGGTAGGTGAAACTCCCATTTGGAGATAGAATTCTACTAGACTGATTGTGTGCACGGAGACCAATATTTGACTAAAAGGCAGCAGAGTCTATTACTTCATTAAGGCCATTGGGAAAAAGGGAGCCAAATCTGAAAATCCAATAGGTCTCCCTTTGGCGAAGTTTCGTGAATCTATTGTATCTGTGGGAGCTGGGAATGCTTTCAAGAGGTGTTATAGTGAAAGGACAGGATTCTCCATTATGTTCATGGACATAGTGCCTAGATACACTATGTTTCATGGATTTTTTCTTAATGTTTCGATTATGTTCGCTCCATCTCGTGCGGACATTTTGAATGGTGCGCCCCAAATACTGTTGTCCACATCTGCATGACAGAACATAGATTACGTATGAGGAGCTGCATGTCAGATACTCATTAATGGTAAAGATTTCTCCAGTGACATGTGATTTAATTGTTTTGATTTTGTGTGTAATATGTTTACATATGGCACCTGATTTTACCACATTTAAATACTCCTTTTCTCTTGGGGTTATTTTGTGTATGTTTTACTCTGGCTTTCTTGGAAATGACTATCTTGCTGGGGGCTAAAGTTTGTTTAATGGTGGGTGCTCTTTTGTATATCACATTTGGTGTGTTTTGTAGATCTTTTTTCAGAATGGGGTCTTTCAATAGAATAGGCCAGTGTTTTTGTAACACTTTTTTTATACGTTTTGCATTAGAATTAAATTGTGTCACGAAGCAGGGTTGTTGAAGTGTCTCTATAGTGTCATTATTAGGTTTTATTGCTTTTTTAGTGCGAAGGATACTTGATCTATCTAGGTGGTATGCTTTCTCATATCCGGTCATGATGATATCTCTAGGATAACCCTTTTCTTCAAATCTCTGAATAAGGATTTTTGATTGTTCACAGAATTTATCTAATGACTGCAATTTCTTCTAATTCTGCAGAATTGGCTGTATGGTATACTTTTTTTCCATTGATGAAGTGATTGCTATTGTAATGAAGGAAATTATTACAATCCACAGTTTTGAAGTATGTGGATGTGGCTATATTTTGTTCAGTGTCCCATGTTAAATTTAAGTCAAGGAATTCAATAGATTCTCGTTGAATCTTAGAAGTGAATTGAATGCCCATAGAATTATTATTGAGGTATGTACAGAATAAACTGGCCTCCTCTACTGTACCTTTGAAAATGAAAATCAAATCATCTATATAACGGCCATAGAACACCAGGT